>NW_026881866.1:0-36693 GCF_032173495.1 Musca vetustissima
TAGATATACGGGCAGGTACTAGAAATGAAAATATAGGGAACATGTCAAAAAGTGGACCTATACCGACATTTCTAAAAACGGATTATGTAAACCATAATGTAAACAACAATACAAATTTCAGAAAATTTTAATGGATAATTATACCTCCAGCCTTACAGCTAATGACGGTGTATACACTTTAACACAATGAAAATGTGCTTCATCGAAATATTGGTTCTAGACCCCATGTTTCTTTGGACCAAATCCGTTTCAATAAAGTTGGATTTCATTCAAATCTCGCACATCTTATTATTTCTTCCAAACTTAGTTCAAATTCGAAGATGGGAAATATCGGTCCACTTCTTCTGGTACCTCCACACAGGGGCTAGGTCTAAATGCGGCTATAGTTCATTATCGAACCTTACGTTCTAATTTTTTTTATCTCGCTATCGTCCGCAGGTGAAATGATTACAACAGAGTCTTAGAACCAAAATTAAAACGCGTAACAAATCACATAACTATTTTAATATAAAAAGGGGGTTATATGGGGACTACCCCAAAAAGGGGGCGAATATTAATAATTTTTGGTAGGGAGATTTGTTACCATATACGACTACAAAATAGCAAATTGCAGCAAATTCGGCGGAAAAAAACCATCAAAACCCCCAAAATACTGAAAATTAGGAGGTACCGTTATATGGGGACTACCAGAAAAAGTGGACCTATATCCATAATTTTTTGTGGAGAAATTTATTACCCAATAGGAACCCAATAAAGGAAATTTCAGCGAATTCCGTTGAAAAACGCGGTCAAGAACCCCAAAATACCGAAAATTGAGGGGTACCGTTATATGAGGGGTACCAGAAAAAAATGACCTATATTTATAATTTTTAGTAGGTTTATTTGGTACCCAATAAGAACTCAAAGTACCAAATTTCAGCGAATTCTGTTGAAAAACACGCTCAAGAACCTCAAAATACCGAAATTTTGGGGTTACCCTTACATGGGGGCTTTTCGAAAAAATGGACCTATATTTATAATTTTGATTGGTGGTATTTGATACCCAATAAGAACTCAAAGTACCAAATTTCAGCGAATTCGGTTGAAAAACACGCTCAAGAACCTCAAAATACCGAAAATTTGGGGGTATCCTTATAAGGGAGCTATGCCTAAACGTGGACCGATATAGCCCATCTTCGAACTTGACCTGCCTGCAGACAAAAGACGACTCTATGCGAAATTTTGGGGCTCTATCTCAATTCGTTTAGACGCTAGAGTGATTACAACAGACAGACGGACAGACAAACGGACATGGCTATATCGTCATAGAATTTTACGCTGATCAAGAATATATATACTTTATTATTTCGATGAGTTACAAACGGAAAAACAAAATTAACATACCCTCCATACTATGGTGGAGGGAATAATAAGGAAGATCTTCACCGATTGGCTTTATCCTAGTTCATACGATAGTTATACACTCACAGAGAAACGTGTAAAAATTTGGAATCGATTGGGTTATTAGTTTTTGATACACAATGACACAATAAATCTTCTATATCTTCAAGAGTTCTTGTGATTTTAACTTGAAATTTTGTAGACTCATTCTTGAATTAGTGAAGAATCGAATTAAATAAAAAAAATTGACCCCGAGAATGGGGGGTCCCCTTAAATTCGCTGTTATATTTTAGATTCTTATTGAATATAATATCTCCCTACAAACAAAATGATAAATATTTACCCAAGTTTCCGGGAAGCCCCCACAACCTGGGAGGCTATGGTAAGTATTTGCACCCTCTTGACAGATTAGAGGTTATCAGCTCCAAAAAAAGCAGACAACAAAAAATTTGTTGGTCATAATTTGGCTTCATCCCCTTAATATTAACCGATCAACACCAAAACAATTGGAGTCTTCTTTGGCCAGAACCTGTCCTACATGAAAATGTTAGTGGCGATTGGTCTATAACTGCGGCCTGTATCGTGTTTACCAATAATGGTGGACAGACGGACGGACGGATACACATGGATCGACTCAGATAGTCGAGATATCAGTATACTAAAACGTGGGTCTAGCAAACCGAAACGAGATAGACACATGGTGCCTTATGAGAATATGCATAGAATCACTTTTTGAGTCGATTTACGCATTTCCGTCCGTCTGTCCGTCCATATATTTTTGTGAACAAAGTACAGGTCGCATTTATGATCCGATTTGGATGGAATTTGGCATAGGTCACTTAGTTGGCCCAAGGACGAACCCTATTGAAATTGGGAAAAATCGGTTCAGATTTAGATATAGCTCCCATATATATTTTCGTCCTATTTAATGTAAATGGTGCACCAAAGTCCCTATATATCTTTCGATTTGCACGAAATTTGGCACATCGTAATTCATTAGGTATATAATGATGTGTGTTAAGTTTCCTGAAAATCGGTTCATATTTAGATATAGCTCCCATATAAATTTGTGTCCGATTTAACGTAAATGGTGTACCAAAGTCCCTATATATATTTCGATTTGCACGAAATTTGGCATAGCGTAATGAATTAGGTCTAGATTCACCCTATTGAAATTGGGAAAATCGGTTCAGATTTATATATAGCTCCCATATATATTTTCGTCTGATTTATTGTAAATGGTGCACCAAAGTCCCTATATATCTTTCGTTTTGCACGAAATTTGGAACAGCGGACAGAATTAGCTCTAGAATGATGTATGTTAAGTTTCCTGAAAATTGGTCCAGATTTAGATATAGCTGCCATATATACTTCGTTCGATTTAACGTAAATAGTGTACCAAAGTCCCCATATATCTTTCGGTTTGGACGAAATTTGGCACAGCTTACAGAATTAGGTCTAGAATGATGTGTGTTAAGTTTCCTGAAAATCGGTCCAGATTTAGATATAGCTTCCATATATATTTTCTTCCGATTTTATGTAAATGGTGCACCAAAGTCCCTATATATCTTTCGATTTGTACGGAATTTGGCACAGCGTGTTATGATTCCTGAAAATCGGTCCAGATTTAGATATAGCTCCCATATATATTTTCTTCCGATTTTATGTAAATTGTGCACTTGTGTATCCGATTGCCACACAATTTTGTACAATGAACTGTAGTTAATCTCTGCCAAGTTTCATTGCAATCGGTGCAGATTTTGATATAGCTTCTATATATATATATATATATATATATGCGATTTAACGCTAAATTGACACAAATTTTGCACCACGTACTGAAGTTAATATAACCTAGAGGTAGGATATAAATGATTCAACAAGGTGGGTCCAATCGGCACAGCAATTCTCAAAAGTGTGGTATGGGCAAGTGGATGTATTTTGAGTTTTTATTAAAAAATTAATTAGAGCCCTAAGCGCACATTTTTAGATCCTCATCACTGATTGATGTATATCCGCAATTGTTCCTTAATCAAAATTTGTACATGAATATTAAAAATAGTAACAAATTTGCAGGTATCATATTCAAAGCACTGTTTATCTTCCATTTCTCAAATAGCAACCGAACAAATTAAGCAAATAAGCAATTATAAAGTCTATTTGCTTCGAAATGCATATCATCACTCGAATGCC
This sequence comes from Musca vetustissima, assembly GCF_032173495.1. Classification (NCBI taxonomy): domain Eukaryota; kingdom Metazoa; phylum Arthropoda; class Insecta; order Diptera; family Muscidae; genus Musca; species Musca vetustissima. The sequence goes on from NW_026881866.1 coordinate 3,574, forward strand.
AAGCATATTGCAGTTGTTTATTTGTGGTCGTTGCCATTCTTAGCAGCAATCTATCTCAGTTAGAGTAGAGTATTTGAACTCTCACTGACTCTGTGTATAGCACATTCATAATTCTTAGCTCGGTCGGATATTTATTGCAAAACTTTAGTTTTGATTTGTGTGAAGAAGAACAATATATCGCCTGCATTAAACCAAAACAGATGCAGGCAGATGTTGGATATTAAAAAAAGGCCAAGCCAATTGGTTTAGTGTTTACTTTCATATTTCTAGGCAAAGTTGAATGAAACAAAAAAGAATAAATAATTTGATATCTGATGAGGCATGAAATCCAATGCAAATATGCCGCCAACAAAAACCAACAATAAAAGGCCATAAAAATCAAAAGCTCAAACATTTTTTGTTTCAGAATTATCATAAATTTAATCCAAAAAGTTTGGATTTTTGAATATATGATATTGTAATGAAATTAAAGTGGCTAATGGCGTGGAGGGTTCTGAACACAAAGCGTAATAAATAAAGATGAGCTAATTAGGATAGTTGAATATAAGAAAAAGTTACTAATCTACCGATATTTAAGAATCATCTAAAAGAATTTGCAGAAGAAAGCGTGGTATATTTTAGAAGATTAAGGAAAACCCGTATCCTCTTAACCATACTAAAAAATCGAAAATTCAAAAAACCTTCTTATTTTAATTCAAAAAATAATTTATTTTGTTTTCCGATATCTTCATTCTTCTATTTGTTTTTCGCGACCATTATACCGTATTTCAATGTGATTTGAGAAGTATACAAAGAAAACGAATGTGATTATCCATTTGTGAAGAAATTCGCGAATTACAACAAATAAGAGTTCATTTAATTTATATTTCGAATCAGCATATTTTTCTTAACCTATGTATCAAAAATCATGAATGTGCTCCCAAAAATTTTTTTTAAATTTTTTTAATGGAATTTTAAAAGAATTTTGTAATTTCCCATATATAGTTTCGTTCCAATTTAAGTGTGCACTAAAGACCCAAAGTTTGCAAGATTGACATATAATTTTTTTGAAATCGATTCAGATTTAGATATAGCTCCCATTTGTATGTTCGTTGGAGTTTTGATAAATGTTGCACCGGTTGACAAGAAAGGTATCAATGGTCCTGTTGAATACACCCAAAGTGGTGAAGGGTATCATAAAGTCGGCCCTGTCCGACTTTACTACTTTCCTTACAGGGTTTTAAGTATATTTTGTTAATACTCAACCTCAACCTTATGGCTAAAGAGCATATATGCACTTTGATGCGATAAAAATGTGCCCCATATTGGTTTTAGACCCCATGTTTCTTTGCGCCAAATCCGTTTGAGACAATTTGGATTCGATTTACAAATGTCCGTCTATCTGCCTCACTGGCCGGTTGGTGCGAAAGATAACTCTCGAAGAAGTAACCGATTTCATCCAAACATTGCACTCGTAATATTTTGTCCAAACATAGTTCAACTTCGAAGATGGGAGATATAGGTCCTTTCCTTCTGGTACCTTCCGCACAAAATGGTCAAAAGTGTGCAAAAAAACAATGTTATAATATGAGATAGTCCGTTCATTCGATTTGAACCAAACATTGTACAACCTATGATTTTTGCCATGACTAGATCAAGTCACAAGGTGGGGCCATCGGGCCTCTCCTTCTAGTACTAATTGCGAAGACCTCCGCAAACCAAAGACTGTCGGCAACTGGCACTTTTTTTACTTGGTTAAGTATTATATATTTTTGGAAGGACCAAAGGCGTGGATTTTTGAAGTATATTTGATGATTTTTTATGTAAATTTTTTGGGGGAATACCAGGACCATAGTGTGGTTCTTTTAAGGATTTTTTTTTTTTTGAAATAGTATCAGGACCATAGGCATAGATATTCTAAGGAAATTGTTTGAAGGAGTATCAGGACCATAGGCGTTGATGTTTTAAGGAAATTTTTTGAAGGAGTATCAGCCATAGGCGTTGATGTTTTAAGAAAAATTTTTGAAGGAGTATCACGACCATAAGCCTGGATATTTTAATGACATTTTTTAAAGCAGTATCAGAAGCGTGGATGTTTAGGGAGTATCTGAACTATAGGCGTGGATCTTTTAAGGACTATCAGGACCTTAGGCGTGGATTTAAAATTTTTGGATTTACTTTATGGGCGATAATGTAGACTCCAGATAAATATTTTTGAGGCGCTAGACATTCACTTTTGGGGTAATTTTTTTAAGAATTTCTTATAAATATTTCGAGGGGACTAGACATTTATTTTTGAGGAATATTTTTAAGGGACAATATATATATATATATATGTTTTTTGAGGAAAAAAAAAACAATGCCCCAATATTCGGTATGCCGGGAATTTTGGCTGAAATTGAGGTTTATATTAGATAACAAATGTTCCCTAAAAATGTATATATTGGCACACGTTTTAGGCTAGTGCTTTAGTATTCGGTTGCCTTGGTGGATAAACACTTTTCGCACAAAATATTTTTAATATAATTCCAAGTTTCTATATAGAACAGAAATGTCACGGGTCTTTTTTGGTATATTCGAGGTTTAAACCAAGGTTTTTAATGGCACCAATTGACCATTACATAGCGCTTAGATCGAATTGAGGTATTTGATGGAATAAAAAGATCTGTCAGGTCGTCTTTTGTACTCGTTTAAGTATATTTTGACCAAAACAACAATTAAATTTATTCCACAAAATTTGAAATGGTAAAAAGAGAATACTAATAAACAAACCCCTTCATTTATATTGTCTTTGAAAAAACCCTCCAATTCCCACAGCCAAAAAGAGTAGTCCTTAGAGCTTTGTAAATATCAAAGAAAATTATAATGAACTCTCCTGTAAACAGCATAATTTGTGACTCATTATGGATTCATATTTCCCTCATTTTTATACCCTCCACCATAGTATGGAGGGTATATTAGTTTTGTTTTTCCGTTTGTAACGCATCGAAATACTCATTTCCGACCCTATAAAGTATATATATTTTTGATCAGCGTAAAATTCTAAGACGATTTATGCATGTCCGTCTGTCTGTTGTAATCACTCTAGCGTCTAAACGAATTGAGATAGAGCCTCAAAATTTCGCATAGAGTCGTCTTTTGTCTGCAGGCAGGTCAAGTTCGAAGATGGGCTATATCGGTCCACGTTTAGGCATAGCTCCCATATAAGGATACCCCCCAAATTTTCGGTATTTTGAGGTTCTTGAGCGTGTTTTTCAACCGAATTCGCTGAAATTTGGTACTTTGAGTTCTTATTGGGTAGCAAATATCACCACTAAAAATTATAAATATAGGTCCATTTTTTCGGACAGCCCCCATGTAAGGGTAACCCCAAAATTTCGGTATTTTGAGGTTCTTGAGCGTGTTTTTCAACAGAATTCGCTGAAATTTGGTACTTTGAGTTCTTATTGGGTACAAATAAACCTACTAAAAATTATAAATATAGGTCAATTTTTTCTGGTACCCCTCAATTTTCGGTATTTTGGGGTTCTTGACCGCGTTTTTTAACGGAATTCGCTGAAATTTCCTTTCTTGGGTTCCTATTGGGTAATAAATTTCTCCACAAAAAATTATGGATATAGGTCCACTTTTTCTGGTAGTCCCCATATAACGGTACCTCCTAATTTTCAGTATTTTGGGGGTTTTGATGGTTTTTTTCCGCCGAATTAGCTGTAATTTAGTATTTTGAGTTCTTAATAGGTATAAAATCTCCCCACAAAAAATTATGAATATAGATCCATTTTTTCGGATAGCCCCCATATAAGGATACCCCCATTTTTCGGTATTTTGGGGTTCTTGAACGCGTTTATCAACCGAATTTGCTGCAATTTGGTATTTTGTAGTCGTATATGGTAACAAATCTCCCTACCAAAAATTATTAATATTCGCCCCCTTTTTGGGGTAGTCCCCATATAACCCCCTTTTTATACCCTTCACCACACTGTGGTACAGGGTATTATGTCTTTGTGCATATGTTTGTAACAGGCAAAAGGAAACGAGATAGACACATGGTTCCTTTTGAGAATATGCATAGAATCACTTTCTGAGTCGATTTATGCATGTCCGTCCGTCCGTCCGTCCGTCTGTCCGTCTGTCCGTCCGTCTGTAGATGTTAAATTGTAAACAAAGTACAGGTCGCATTTATGATCCGATTTGGATGAAATTTGGCACAAGTCACTTATTTGGCCCAAGGACGAACCCTATTGAAATTGGGAAAAATCGGTTCAGATTTAGATATAGCTCCCATATATATTTTCGTCCGATTTAATGTAAACGGTCCCTATATATCATTCGATTTGCACGAAATTTGGCACAGCGTAATGAATTAGGTCTAGAATGATGTGTGTAAAATTTCATAAAAATCGGTTCAGATTTAGATATAGCTCCCATATATATTTTCGTCCGATTTAAGGTAAATGGCCTTTATATCTTTCAATTTGCATGAAATTTGGCATAGAGTACTGAATTAGGTGCAGAACGATGTATGCCAAGTTTCGAGAAAATCGGTTCAGATTTAGATATAGCTCCCATATATAGGTTCGTCCGATTTAAGGTAAATGGGGCACCAAAGTCCTTCTATATCCTTCGATTTGCACGAAATTTTGCATAGAGTACTGAATTAGGTCCAGAATGATGTGTGCCAAGTTTCGAGAAAATCGGTTCAGATTTAGATATAGCTCCCATATATAGTTTCGTCCGATTTCATGTATATGGTGCACCAAAGTCCCTATATATCCTTCGATTTGCACGAAATTTGGCATAACGTACTGAAATGAGCCTAGAGAGATGTCTGCCAAGTTTTGAGAAAATCGGTCCAGAATTCTATATAGCTCCCATATATAGTTTCGTCCGATTTCATGTAAATGGTGCCCCAAAGTCCCAATATATCTTTCGATTTGCACGAAATTTGGCATAACGTAATGAATTAAGCCTAGAGTGATGTCTGCCAAGTTTCGAGAAAATCGGTCCAGATTTCTATATAGCTCCCATATATAGTTTCGTCCGATTTCATGTAAATGGTGGACCAAAGTCCCTATATATCCTTCGATTTGCACGAAATTTGGCATAACGTACTGAAATGAGCCTAGAGAGATGTCTGCCAAGTTTCGAGAAAATCGGTCTAGATTTAGATATAGCTCCCATATATAGTTTCGTCCGATTTCATGTAAATGGTGGACCAAAGTCCCTATATATCCTTCGATTTGCACGAAATTTGGCATAACGTACTGAAATGAGCCTAGAGAGATGTCTGCCAAGTTTCGAGAAAATCGGTCTAGATTTCTATATAGCTCCCATATATAGTTTCGTCCGATTTCATGTAAATGGTGCCCCAAAGTCGCAATATATCTTTCGATTTGCACGAAATTTGGCATAACGTACTGAATTGAGCCTAGAGTGATGTCTGCCTTCTTTCGTGAAAATCGGTCCACATATAGATATAGCTCCCTTTTATTATAGATTGATTTTAAGTATTTAACGTATCCTTCGATTTGCACGAAATTTGGCATGGTGCCCAAAGTCGCAATATATGGTGCCCCAAAGTCGCAATATATCTTTCGATTTGCACGAAATTTGGCATAACGTACTGAATTGAGCCTAGAGTGATGTCTGCCTTGTTTCGTGAAAATCGGTCCAGATATAGATATAGCTCTATTTTATTATAGATTGATTTTAAGTAATTGACGCACCAAGGAACCAATAGCTTGATAGGAACAAAACGTTCTGAAATTACTATAACCTAACCTGTGACATGTTTGTTTGAAATCGCTTAATATTTGGATAGAGCTTCCATATATATTTTCGCCAGATTTCAAGTAAATTGGGCATCAAACTCCTCATGTAGTCAGATTGACATACATTTTTGCACAACTTACAAAATTGAGCATAGAATTACGTATTTGCGTTTTCTAGAAGTACAGACATAGCCCAACGGATGAAATGTTTATATTTGTTTGAAGTCGATTTACATACTTTATGAATAGATCTAGGAAGATTCACATTTAGATAAATATCACATATTTTATTTCAACCAATTTCATGTTAATAGTCCTGTTTAATATACCCATAGTGGTGAAGGGTATCATATAGTCGGCCCCGTCCGACTTTACTACTTTCCTTACTGGTTTATATTAAAATAGTTATGTGATTTGTTACGCGTTTTAATTTTGGTTCTAAGACTCTGTTGTAATCATTTCACCTGCGGAGGATAGCGAGATAAAAAATTAGAACGTAAGGTTCGATAATGAACTATAGCCGCATTTAGACCTAGCCCCTGTGTGGAGGTACCAGAAGAAGTGGACCGATATTCCCCATCTTCGAATTTGAACTAAGTTTGGAAGAAATAATAAGATGTGCATTTAGACCTAGCCCCTGTGTGGAGGTACCAGAAGAAGTGGACCGATATTCCCCATCTTCGAATTTGAACTAAGTTTGGAAGAAATAATAAGATGTGCGAGATTTGAATGAAATCCAACTTTACTGAAACGGATTTGGTCCAAGAAACATGGGGTCTAGAACCAATATTTCGATGAAGCACATTTTCATTGTGTTAAAGTGTATACACCGTCATTAGCTGTAAGGCTGAAGGTATAATTATCCATTAAAATTTTCTGAAATTTGTATTGTTGTTTACATTATGGTTTACATAATCCGTTTTTAGAAATGTCGGTATAGGTCCACTTTTTGACATTTTCCCTATATTTTCATTTCTAGTACCTGCCCGTATATCTATGGTGGAGGGTATCCAAAGTTCGGCCCGGCCGAACTTAACGCTTTTTCACTTGTTTTATATTAAAATAGTTATGTGGTTTGTTACGCGTTTTAATTTTGGTTCTAAGACTCTGTTGTAATCATGTCACCTGCGGAGGATAGCGAGATAAAAAATTAGAACGTAAGGTTCGATAATGAACTATAGCCGCATTTAGACCTAGCACCTGTGTGGAGGTACCAGAAGAAGTGGACCGATATTCCCCATCTTCGAATTTGAATTAAGATTGGAAGAAATTAAAAGATGGACAAAGTTTGGATGAAATCTAATTTTTTTGAAACGGATTTGGTCCAAAGAGACATGGGGTCCAGAACCAATATTTCGATTATCCACATTTTCACCGTGTTAAAGTGTATACATCCTCAATAGCGATAAATCTGAAGGTATAATTATCCATTACAATTTTCTGAATTTTTTATTTTTGTTTTATTTTTGTTTAGAAATGTCGGTATAGGTCCACTTTTTGGTATGTTCCCTATATTTTCATTTCTAGTACCTGTCAGTATATCTATGGTGGAGGGTATCCAAAGTTCGGCCCGGCCGAACTTAACGCTTTTTCACTTGTTATTATTTTTTTCTATCATTCTCTTGTTGTTTGTTTTTATACCCTTCACCACACTGTGGTACAGGGTATTATGTCTTTGTGCATATGTTTGTAACAGGCAAAAATAATTGAGATAGTTCCTTTTGAGAATATGCATAGAATCACTTTCTAAGTCGATTTATGCATGTCCGTCCATCTGTCTTTCTGTCCATGTTAAATTGTAAACAAAGAACAGGTCATAGGTCGGCCCAAGGACGAACCCTATTGAAATTGGGAAAAATCGGTTCAGATTTAGATATAGCTCCCACATATATATTTTACCGATTTAATGTAAACGGTCCCTATATATCTTTCGATTTGCACGAAATTTGGTATAGCCTTATCATTTAGGTCTAGAATGATGTCTGCCAAGTTTCGTAAAAATCGGTCCAGATTTAGATATAGCTCCCATATATAATTTCGTCCGATTTCATGTAAATGGTGCACCAAAGTCCCTATATATCTTTCGATTTGCACCAAATTTGGTATAACGTACTGAATTGAGCCTAGAATGATGTCTGCCAAGTTTCGTAAAAATCGGTCCAGATTTAGATATAGCTCCCATATATAGTTTCGTCCGATTTCATGTAAATGGTGCCCCAAAGTCCCTGTATATCTCTCGATGTGCACGAAATTTGGTACAGCCTTATCATTTAGGTCTAGAAGGATGTCTGCCAAGTTTCGTAAAAATCGGTCCAGATTTAGATATAGCTCCCATATATAGATTCGTCCGATTTCATGTAAATGGTGCACCTAAGTCCCTATATATCTTTCGATTTGCACCAAATTTGGTATAACGTACTGAATTGAGCCTAGAATTATGTCTGCCAAGTTTCGTGAAAATCGGTCCAGATTAAGATATAGCACCCATATATAGTTTCGTCCGATTTCAGGTAAATGGTGCACAAGTCCCTATATATCTTTCGATTTGAACGAAATTTGGCATAACGTACTGAATTGAGCCTAGAGTGATGTCTGCCAAGTTTTGAAAAAATCCGTTCAGATTTAGATATACCTCCCATATATAGTTTCGTCCGATTTCATGTTAATGGTGCCCCAAAGTCCCAATATATCTTTCGATTTGCACGAAATTTGACATATCGTACTGAATTAAGCCTAGAGTTATGTCTGCCAAGTTTCAAGAAAATCGGTCCAGATTTAGATATAGCTCCCATATATAGTTTCGTCCGATATCATGTAAATGGTGCCCCAAAGTCCCTATATATCTTTCGATTTGCACGAAATTTAGCATAACGTACTGAATTGAGCCTAGAATGATGTCTGCCAAGTTTCGTAAAAATCGGTCCTGATTTAGATATGGCTCCCATATATAGTTTCGTCCGATTTCATATAAATAGTGCACCAAAGTCCCTATATATCCTTCGATTTGCACGAAATTTGGCATAACGTACTGAATTGAGCCTAGAGTGATGTCTGCCAAGTTTTGAGAAAATCGGTCCTGATTTCTATATAACTCCCATATATAGTTTCGTCCGATTTCATGTAAATGGCGCACCAAAGTCGCTATATATCTTTCGATTTACACGAAATTTGGCATAACGCACTAAATTAATCCTAGAATGATGTCTGCCAAGTTTCGAGAAAATCGGTCCAGATTTAGATATAGCTCCATTATATAGTTTCGTCCGATTTCATGTAAATGGTGCCCCAAAGTCCCTCTATATCTTTTGATTTGCACGAAATTTGACATAACGTACAGAATTAAGCCTAGATTTATGTCTGCCAAGTTTCGAGAAAATCGGTCCAGATTAAGATATAGCACCCATATATAGTTTCGTCCGATTTCAGGTAAATGGTGCACAAGTCCCTATATATCTTTCGATTTGAACGAAATTTGGCATAACGTACTGAATTGAGCCTAGAGTGATGTCTGCCAAGTTTTGAAAAAATCCGTTCAGATTTAGATATACCTCCCATATATAGTTTCGTCCGATTTCATGTTAATGGTGCCCCAAAGTCCCAATATATCTTTCGATTTGCACGAAATTTGACATATCGTACTGAATTAAGCCTAGAGTTATGTCTGCCAAGTTTCAAGAAAATCGGTCCAGATTTAGATATAGCTCCCATATATAGTTTCGTCCGATATCATGTAAATGGTGCCCCAAAGTCCCTATATATCTTTCGATTTGCACGAAATTTAGCATAACGTACTGAATTGAGCCTAGAATAATGTCTGCCAAGTTTCGCAAAAATCGGTCCTGATTTAGATATGGCTCCCATATATAGTTTCGTCCGATTTCATATAAATAGTGCACCAAAGTCCCTATATATCCTTCGATTTGCACGAAATTTGGCATAACGTACTGAATTGAGCCTAGAGTGATGTCTGCCAAGTTTTGAGAAAATCGGTCCTGATTTCTATATAACTCCCATATATAGTTTCGTCCGATTTCATGTAAATGGTGCACCAAAGTCGCTATATATCTTTCAATTTGCACGAAATTTGGCATAACGTACTGAATTGAGCCTAGAGTGTTATCTGCCTTGTTTCGTGAAAATCGGTTCAGATTTAGATATAGCTCCCTTTTATTATAGATTTATTTTAAGTAATTGACGCACCAAGGAACCAATAGGCTGGTAGGAACAAAACGTTCTGAAATTAGTATAACCTAACCTGTGACAAGTTTGTTTGAAATCGCTTAATATTTGGATAGACCTTCCATATACTTTTTCGCCCGATTTCAAGTAAATTGGGTATCAAACTCCTCAGTTAGTCAGATTGACATCAAATTATGCACAACTTACAAAATTGAGCATAGAAATACGTAGTTGCGTTTTGTAGAAGTACAGACATAGCCCAACGGATGACCTATTTATATTTGCTTGAAGTCGATTTACATACTTTATGGTTAGATCTAGGTAGATTCACATTTAGATAAATATTACATATTTTATTTCATCCAATTTTATGTTAATAGTCCGGTTTAATATACCCATAGTGGTGAAGGGTATCATATAGTCGGCCCCGTCCGACTTTACTGCTTTCCTTACTGGTTTTTTTTTACATCTCCTATTCATGTTTTTGCATTGATGGTTATACAGGTATTCAATGCCAAACGAATTGGGATGAATGTTGGTCAGGACCTTACCAAAATGGTGGTAGGTGTGTCGATGGTGTGGTCTATTACAATTGTACATGTCCAGATGGCTTTTCCGGTAAGTAGTAGAAAAATGTGTGTGTTAAATAAATACATATACCTAACAATTGTTATATATGAAGAGCTAACCAAACAGTCAACCAGGCAAAAAAGAAAAAAGAAGAACAAAAAATTATGAACATGGCAAATATTTGCCATGGAACCTCAACTACTTTATTTTTTGTGCAACATAGAAAAATGGCATCATACATTTGTTTGAAATTCAATAAATGCCAGGTTATGGTCAATTTTCCCGAAAAAAATAACTCGGCATGCTAGCAAATATGGGGACTACATATATACATTCCCATATTTTACAATATTACATGAAGTTGTGCGACCGTTTATAGGTGGGAGAAGTGAAAGGAGAAAACAAAATTTTTCTCCAATTTTTGTTGGGGAATTTGTAAAACGTAATACAAATGTCATAGATACAAAAATTAAATTTCAGCTCGTTCCATGCTGCTTGTTGTTGTTGCTAACAAGCATGCAAGCTACATCGAAATATTAAACGAATGTATCCTGGTATCCTTTGTGACCCATATTTATAAAGCTTATGTTTCTGCCATGAATTGCTAATATCAACAATACAAGGAAGAGAATGAACACAAATATTTTTGGAAATTTCATATTTCATTGTTATCGAATGACATGGAAGAGTAAAAGCAGTTGGGGGCGTATTGTTGATCAATTGAAATAATTAATTTTTGTGGAATAGAGGATACAAATCGAATATGGAAAGTAAAAACTTGTGTTTGTATTTGTTATCATGGAATAATTGGTGGTTTCTTAAATGTGCCCCAAGAAAATGTGACAAACTTTATAAACCATATATTGCCTAAATTATCGGTAACCTTTTAATGAATAGAAACGATTTACCAAATACTCATGGGCTTTAGGTACAAATAGTATTTTGAATTTGGAAATATGAGATCAATGTATTCGAATATTCAGTTAAAAATTTAATACGTTAGGACGAATAGAACTACATGTAGGAAACTTTTTGAAGAATATTTTTTTAAGAATGAAAATCTAACCAGTAAGGAAAGTAGCAAAGTCGGACTGGGCCGACTATATGATACCCTTAACCACTTTGGGTATATTGTACATATGTATCCTAATAATTGCATGTCTATGTTCCCTCTTTCTCCAACCTATTCTAACTTTAATTTTATTCGAGCAGATTTAGAGCCGCCTGCGTAACATGGGGAAAATTTATGGAAAACGATTTATAGCAAAATTGATACACGATATTCGCTACGCCGCGTTGTTAAAAATATAATCTATATGTGGGAGCTATATCCAGATCGGAACCGATTTTCACGAAAATTAACACACATCTCTCTAGACTTAATTATGTACGCTATGCCAAATTTTGTGCAAATCGAAGGATATATATAGGGACCTTGGTGCACCATTTACATAAAATCGGACGAAAATATATATATATATATATGGGAGATATGTCGAAATCTAAACCGATTTTCCCGAAACTCACCACTCATTATTCTAGACTCAATTCAGTACGCTATTCCAAATTTCGTGCAAACTACTTACCTAAAATCGGACGAAAATATATATGAGAGCTATATCTGAATCTCAACCGATTTTCATGAAATTGAACACACATCGTTCTAGACTTAATTCAGCACGCTATGCGAAATTTCGTAAAAATCGAAGGATACAAAGGGACTTTGGTGCAATATTTACCGAAAATCGGACGCAAATTTATAGGACGATTTATAACAAAATTGATACACGATATTCGCTACGCCGCGTTGTTAAAAATATAATCTATATGTGGGAGCTATATCTAAATCGTAACCGACTTTCACGAAAATTAACACACACTTTTTAGACTTAATTCAGTACGCTGTGCAAAATTTCGAGCAAATCGGAGGATATATAGGGACGATGGTGCATCATTTACATAAAATCGGACGAATATATATATGGGAGCTATTTCGAAATTTCGACCGATTTTCCGAAACTCACCACTCATCATTCTAGACTCAATTTATTAGGCTCAGCCAAATTTTGTGCAAATAGAAGCATATAAAGGGACTTTGGTGCACTATTTACCTAAAATCGGACGAAAATATATATGGGAGCTATATCTAAATCTCAACCGATTTTCACAAAATTTAACACACATCGTTCTAGACTTAATTCAGTACGCTATGCCAAATTTCGTGCAAATCGAAGTATATATATAGAGACTTTTGTACACTATTTACATTAAATCGGACGAAAATATATATGGGAGCGTTATTTTAGGAACACATATCTATAGGAACTTTAAAAACTTTTCTATGTTTAAAACCCATAAAACAGTAGCTTAATAGTTGGACGGCCCGAATATATGATGTCCTTCACCACATTGGGTCTATACAGAGATGGTCCTACGTACAATATCCTGTCGTCAGAACAGACATAGTATCTTTGGAATTTTACAAATGTTCGTTCAAAATATCCACGCCTAGGATAGAATTTTACAAATGTTCGTTCAAAAAATCCACGCCTAGGATAGACCTATACAAATGTTCGTTCAAAAAATCCACGCCTAGGAAAAACCTCTACAAATATTTGTTCAAAAAATCCACGCCTAGGATAGACCTTTACAAATGTTCGCTCAAAAAATCCACGCCTAGGATAGACCTATACAAATGTTCGCTCAAAAAATCCACGCCTAAAAAAACATTTATAAATGTTCGTTCAAAAAATCCACGCCTAGGAAAAACCTTTACAAATGTTTGTATAAAAAATCCACGCCTAGGATAGACCTATACAAATGTTCGTTCAAAAAATCCACGCTTAGGGTAGACCTTTACAAATGTTCGTTCAAAAAATCCACGCTTAGGGTAAACCTTTACAAATGTTCGTTCAAAAAATCCACACCTAGGATAGACCTTTACGAATGTTCGTTCAAAGAATGCACGCCTAGAATAGACCTTTTAAAATGATCGTTCAAAACATCCACGCCTAGGATAGACCTTTACAAATGTTCGTTCAAAACATCCACGCCTAGGGTATACCTTTACAAATGTTCGTTTAAAAATTCACGCCTCTGATATGCCTAGAAAATATTCGTTTAAAAAATCCACGCCTCTGATAGGCCTAGAAAATATTCGTTTAAAAATCCACGCCTCTGATAGGCCTAGAAAATATTCGTTTAAAAATCCACCCCTCTGATACGCCTAGAAAATATTCGTTTAAAAAATCCACGCCTCTGATAGGCCTAGAAAATATTCGTTAAAAATCCACGCCTCTGACAGGACTAGAAAATATAGGTTTAAAAAATCCACGCCTCAAATTCACGCATCCGGTAGGCCTAGAAAATATTCGTTTAATAAATCCACGAATCAATTTCACGCCTCTTATGCAAAATTTCGTGTCATTTGGAAAAATCTTTGGGGATTTGGAGCACCATTTGCATAAAATTGGACGAAAATCTATATGAGAGCTATATATAAATCTGAACCGACTTGGGTGAACTATTGTGGAATCGAAAAAAAATATTTATAGAAGATCTATATCGAAATCTGAACCGATTATCTCCTATTTCAATAGGGTTCACCCTTGGACCTAATATGTGACCAGTGCCAAATGTCATCCAATTCGGAGCATACATGCGTCCCGTACTTTAGTTGCATAAATTGGCTCAGAAAGTGATTTTATGCAAATTCTCAAAAGGAACCATGGGTCTGTCTCGTTTAATTTTGCTGCTACAAACAAAAATGTAACGTAATATGGAGGCCCAAAAGTGAACAATGATGTTTAGTAAGAACTTTTTCTACCTGAAATATAAAATTACAGTCAATTCGGTTGAAAAACTTGTCCAAAATCTCCAATATACCAAAAACTGAGGCTAACTTAAAAAGTGAACTAATATTGATTATTTTTGGTAGGATGATTTGCTACTGGTCCCCTATTGACTCAATCCATGGATGTGAGGCCTATTGCAGGTTCTCCATAAAAACATCACCTTGGAAGACTTGGTAAGAGAAAACATATGAATGATATATACTACTTGATAATTGTTTCCATATACCACTAATATTTCTTCTAAACAAATTTTTTTTCATTTTAAAATTTTTATTTCATTAAAAATTTTACCAACTTGCCAAAAAAAAAAAAAAAATACAACAGCGACTGGCAAAGTAAAAGAAGAAAATTTAACAACAAATTCACTTAAACATGAAAGAAAATGAATTTATTAAAAATTAATAATGCATTTGCCAATGCTTTTATTTTTTATAGTTTTAATGCAAAAACAACAAAAAACACCAGCAGACCATAAATGGGAATATTAAAAAAATGAACTTCCAACCCATCGACAGAAACCATACAAATTAAATACAGACAAAGAAAGCAAGAGCGACCAGTAGCAACAGCAACAACAAACAGTTGTACAACATTCGCAAAACCCTCTGGACTTTGGCTACAAAACGGGTGAAGAGTAGGTCGGACGGTTGGTAGATCGGTTGGAGTTGTCGTTCTACAAAAAAAAAACAAAAAAGATTGGACGACGGCCGGTCACTCACAAACTCGCAGCAATGAATTTTATGGACTGCAATGATGGTTGGTTGGCGGGATGTTTCGTTGGTGCGTTGGTTCACAACTTTTCGGTCCATCCGTCATAACATGGCAAACCGCCAGCCTATGTTGTGTGGCGGTCTGACGCCGTCGAATGTTGAGTTTTTTTCCCTCTGTTGACGTTCAATGACTTTTTGGCCAACATTTCAACAATTTGTTGTTGTTGCTGCTGTTCAGAGCATTCTTAACCACCACTTCACTTTGTTGTCGAAACTGTGAACAACAGCAGCAGCATTTTTTAGAGATTTATGAAATATAAATCAGGCCCGGTACTACTTGCAATGTTGAATAATACTGTACTGGGCAGCAACGACACATAGCCGAACGAACGTCCGAGGCATTAAGTGAAAAACAGAAAACCCAAACATAAAACAGCGGACAGGTGAAACAATAAAGTGAAATGTTTTTCACCGGCAATGACGTTGCCAACAAGCACACACACAGAGGGAGAGAGAGAAAAAAACTTCAAAGTAGAAATATGGAAATAATTTATAATACCACCATTTTCATGAATTTGTCGAACAAAGAGTTTAGAAGAGGGTTGTAGTTTTTTTTTTTGCACAACTATCTTTATGTCCACGTTATTGCGACAAAAGGCCAAGTGGTCAGCTAGTCAGAGAATACATAAGTTGCTTACAAATTATTTACTCTTTTAATTAAACAAATAAAATTAATTCATTTGAAAAAAAAAGTTCTAAGAGGGAAATCTAATACGTATAAATGGGCGAAAGGTTTATTTTCCATGAAAATTGTTTTCAAAGACTTACTTTGTTCGGATTGCTGCAACAACCACATGTAAATGATTAATAAAGCGGCTCACTTGTCATAAAAATGTAATCTGCAAAAAATGAAGTAAAATATTGTATTAAAATATGTTAATAATAACAAATAAAAAACGTTAAGTTCGGCCGGGCCGAACTTTGGATACCCTCCACCATAGATATACTGACAGGTACTAGAAATGAAAATATAGGGAACACACCAAAAAGTTGACCTATACCGACATTTCTAAAAACGGGTTATGTCAACCATAATACAAATTTCAGAAATTTTTAATGGATAATTATACCCTCAGCCTTATGGCTGATGAGGGTGTATACACTTTAACACCGTGAAAATGTGTCTCATCGAAATATTGGTTCTAGACCCCATGTTTCTTTGGACCAAATACGTTTCAGAAAATTTAGATTTCATTCAAACTTTGCCCATCTTATTATTTCTTCCAAACTTAGTTCAAATTCGAAGATGGGGAATATCGGTCCACTTCTTCTGGAACCTTCACACAGGGGCTAGGCCTAAATGCGGCTATAGTTCATTATCGAACGTTACGTTCTAATTTTTTATCTCATCTGCATGATGAAATGATTACAACAGAGTCTTAGAACCAAACTCAAAATGCGGAATAAATCATATTTTAATATAAACCAGTAAGGAAAGCAGTAAAGTCGGACTGGGCCGACTATATGATACCCTTCACCACTTTGGGTATATTGTACATATGTATCCTCTCCAAGGAACATACGCAAGTCTGCAAGTCTGCAACTTATGATAAATTTAATTTCATTCGGGCAGATTTAAAGTCGAATTCGTACCATGGAACAAATTTATAAAAAACGACTTATAGCAAAATTAATACACGCTATTCGGTCGCCGCACTGTTAAAATTTTAATTTCATTCAGACATCCATTCGAAATACATATGGAAGCTGTGACAGCATCTACATCAATTTCAACAAAACGCAATAACGTTATTCAAGTCTCAACTTGATACGTTGTCCAAAAAATCGTATTAATCGGACAAACATTAGAAGGTTTGTGCACCATTTATGTAAAATCGGACGAATATATATGTATATGTGGGAGCTATATCGAAACCAGAACCGAAACTTGGCACACATCATTCTGGACCTAATTCAGTACTCTATGCCAAATTTCGTGCAAATCGAATGATATATAGGGACTTTGGTGCACCATTTATCTTAAATTGGACGAAACTATATATGGGGGCTATATCAAAATCTGAACCGATTTTTTCGAAACTTGGCACACATCATTCTGGACCTAATTCAGTACTCTATGCCAAATTTCATGCAAATCGAATGATATATAGGGGCTTTGGTGCACCATTTACCTTAAATCGGACGAAACTATATATGGGAGATATATCTAAATCTGAACTGATTTTCTCGAAACTTGGCACACATATTCTGGACCTAATTCAGTACTCTGTGCCAAATTTCATGCAAATCGAAAGATATAGGGGGACTTTGGTGCCCCATTTACCTTAAATCGGACGAAACTATATATGCGAGCTATATCTAAATCTGAACCGATTTTCTCGAAACTTGCCACACATCATTCTGGACCTAATTCAGTACTCTGTGCCAAATTTCATGCAAATCGAAAGATATAGGGGGACTTTGGTGCCGCATTTACCTTAAATCTAAATCTGAACCGACTTTTCCCAATTTCAAATGGGTTCGTCCTTGGGCCAAATAAGTGACTTGTGCCAAATTTCATTCAAATCGGATAAATATATATGCGACCTGTACTTTGTTTACAGGGAGATTTGTTATCATATACGACTACAAAATACCAAATTGCAGCAAATTCGGATGTAAAACGCGCTCAAGAACCCCAAAATACCGAAAATTAGGGGTACCCATTTATGGGGGCTATCCGAAAAAATGGACCTATATTCATAATTTTTTTGTGGAGAGATTTAGTACATATTGAGAACTCAAAATACTAAATTACAGCTAGCTCGGCGGAAAAATTCGAACAAAATCCCAAAAAAAGAAAGTAATAAAAAGATCGTTATGTTTGCCTGGCCGATTTTTGTACAACATTTAAAAAAAATTGGGCATTAAAAATACCTAAATTTTTATTGGGTCGTTTTTTCTGGGAACCATTATATAGTGGCAAAAAAACCACTGCGTCCACTGCGTACCAGCTAAGTGTTTAATTTTTAAAGAGCTTCTAACTCAGCGTTATGGCTAATGAGGACATATTCACTTTGATAAAATCAAAATGTGTTTCATAGAAATATTAGTTTGAACCAAGTGCGAATATAGTTCCGTCAATTCTTCCAGACAAACAATTAAAAAATCATGAATTCAAAAAAAAAAGGTAAGTCGGACGAGGCCGACTATATGATACGCTTCACGACTTTGGGTATATTCAACAGATCCATAGTAACAGCCGTCGGAT
The DNA here is from genome assembly GCF_032173495.1 of Musca vetustissima. NCBI lineage: Eukaryota > Metazoa > Arthropoda > Insecta > Diptera > Muscidae > Musca > Musca vetustissima. Next base: position 21,908 of record NW_026881866.1, read on the forward strand.
TTTTGAAAAACCAATGACATGAAATTGGACGAACTTAAAAAATGTGATCTCTATACATATGTGAACATAATTAATTCAATCCATACACATCCCATTCTGCAACCATTGGTAAATTCCATTTTATTCGGACAGATTTATAGTCGTTTGTTTACAAGGATCTAAGGGAGCTATATCTAAATCTGAACCGATTTTCACCAATTTCAATAGGGTTCGTCCTTGGGGCGAAAAGGTGAGCTATGCTAAATTTATTTAAATTCGGAACATAAATGTGGCATTTACATTGTTTTTAACACGGACGGATGGGCATACATAAATGACTCAGAAAATGATTCTATGCGTATTCTCAAAAGGAACCATAGGTCTATCTTGTATGCACAGGAACAGGATAGTGAAGGGTATAAAAACAGTGAGCGGCGCACTGCAGTCGGACAGGGCCGACTACTCTATTACCACTGAACTCTAACTTTATGCAAATCTATAATTCGAGACTAGTCTATATTTCGCAATAGTTGCATCCTCTTGACCGATTAGATGTCAATACCTTCTCCTTCTTACACTAGCATATATTCTGATCAAAATTTTCTAGATTTAACATTTATGCCATACGATTCCATATTTTTAGGTTTCACATGAAAATCTTGGTTCATTTGACCTGGTAAATTAGTTCACCAGATTTCATTCCCCCTGTAAATGTATAAAAGAGTCAAACGGAACGTTTTGGTCCATTTTAGCCCTATATATCATCTGAACTTTTTCGCAAATTATAGTCTTCGTTCTTGACATTAACCGGAACTTCATGCTAAATTTCAAATCAATTCGCGCGACTTTTCCGCCTTTATGGACTTTATTTAACATGCTTGGGAATGTCCGATTTGCACCAAATATGCACCTTTTTTGTACCCTTCACCACACTGTGGTACAGGGTATTATGTCTTTGTGCATATGTTTGTAACAGGCAAAAGGAAACTTTCTAAATCGATTTATTCATGTCCGTCCGTCCGTCTGTCTGTCTATCCATGTTAAATTGTAAACAAAGTACAGGCCGCATTTATGATCCGAATTGGATGAAATTTGGCATAAGTCACTTATTCGGCCCAAGGACGAACCCTATTGAAATTGGGAAATATCGGTCCAGATTTAGATATAGCTCCCATATATATATATTTAACCGATTTAATGTAAACGGTCCCTATATATCTTTCGATTTGCACGAAATTTGGTACAGCCTAATAATTTAGGTCTAGAATGATGTCTGGGAAAATCAACTCAGATTTAGATATAGCTCCCATATATAGTTTTGTCCGATTTCATATAAATAGTGCACCAAAGTCCCTATATATCCTTCGATTTGCACGAAATTTGGCATAACGTACTGAATTGAGCCTAGAATGATGTCTGCCAAGTTCGAGAAAATCAGTCCAGAATTAGATATAGCTCCCATATATACTTTCGTCCGATTTCATGTAAATGGTGCCCCGAAGTCCCTATATATCTTTCGATTTGCACCAAATTTGGCATAACGTACTGAATTGAGCCTAGAATGATGTCTGCCAAGTTTCGTGAAAATCAGTCCAGATTTAGATATAGCGCGCATATGTAGTGTTGTCCGATTTCATGTAAATGGTGCACAAAAGTCCACATATATCTTGCAATTTGCACGAAATTTGGCATTACGTACTGAATTGAGCCCAGAGTGATGTCTGCCTTGTTTCGTGAAAATCGGTCCTGATTTAGATATAGCTCCCATGTATAGTCCCTATATATCCTTCGAAATTTGGTAACATACTGAATTGAGCCTAGAGTGACGTCTGTCGAGTTTCGTGAAAATCGGTCTAAATTTAGATATAGCTCCCATATATATTTTCGTCCGATTTAATGTAAACGGTGCACCAAAGTCCACATATATCTTTCGATATGCACGAAATTTGGCATAGCGTACTTTGAGATTTAGATACAGCTCCCTTATATTATAGATTGATTTTAAGTAATTGACACACCAAGGAATCAATAGGATAGGAACAAAACGTACTGAAATTAGTATAACCTAACCTGTGGCAAGTTTCGTTGGAATCGGTTCATATTTGAAGTAAATGGTGCATCAAACTACTCATGTTTGTCAGATTGTCTGAAATCTTGCTGAATGTACAAAATTGAGCATAAAATTACGTAGATCTAGGTAGATTCACATTTAGATATATATCACATATTTTATTTCATCCAATTTCATGTTAGTAGTCCTGTTTAATATACCCATAGTGGTGAAGGGTAACATATTGTCGGCCCGTCCGACTTTACTACTTTCCTTAATGGTCTTGTATGATTTGTTGTTTTAAAGGTAATTGCATAAGGCCTCTCCAGCTCTCTATTTAAAAAAAATTCTAGTAGCCCATTTTCACAATCCTCTTTTGTAATGCAAAATATGATAATCGCTTAGTTCCAATCCGGACTGTATAGCGTATGCGTTAAAACTTTCAAACCAAACTCCCGAAGTTCCTGGCGAGTCACTGTAGATGTGTATGGCCTAGCGTTGTCCTGGTGAAACACGACACCTCTCTTGTTGGCCAATTCTGGCCGTATCTGGACAATTGTAAATGGTTCAAAGCAGTTATGGTAGATTTTTAGCTCCTGGGCGATGTTACGACTGCTAACATGCCGGTCAACATAGATAATTTTTCCGATTGTCCTGTCCGAGGCGCATCTTTAACATCAAAAATTCGTGTACAGAATCTGCGAAACGAAAATTGCACCTAATTGGCGGTTACAGTATCAAAACCAAAAAACACCATTCACAATTTCAGCCGCTTGACTTGCATTTTCGACTTTGTCAAGTAAAAACTGAAAAATGTACCGAATTTTCTCTTTGTTCACTTCCATTTTTAACACCCTGTAACTCACAACTGAATGCACCAAAAAAAAAAAAAAAAAAAAAAACAGCAAAATATTTATACCCTACACAACTATGTTGTCAGGGTATTATAGCTTTGTGCAGCCCCAAAAGTTTGTAACGCCGCGAAATATTGGTCCTAGACCCACCTTTAAGTATACCGATCGTCATATCTCGACTAGCTGAATCGATCTAGACATGTGTGTCCGTCCGTCCGTCCGTCCGTCTGTCCATTATAATTTGTAAACACGATACAGGCCACAGTTATGGACCAATCTTCACGAAATTTTGCATGTAGGATGGGTTCTGGCCAATGAAGACCCCTATTGTTTTTGGGAAAGATCGGTTACTATTTAGGGGATGAAATGGACCAAATACTAAATTTTTGTCGGTTTTTCTGGTCGCTTCAGAGGCCGCAACAACGGTCCGAACATCGTGAAACTTTGCATGGAGAAGCGGATCGGGCCAAAGAATAAGCATGCCTGTTTGGAGAAAGATCGGTCAATATTTAGCGGGTCAAATGGACCCTGACTTTTGTGTGAAAAATGACAAAATTTGTATTCTATGGCATATATATTTACCCCTGAAGGACGTATACCCGAGAAGTTGATATTATATCCAAGAGGAGTGGTTGACCTTTAAATTAAGACCAATTATATTGTTGCATGTGCTCGGATGTGGGAGTTACACCTAAATATTTACAGGTATCTCCGTATTCGTATATTATTTAGTAACCCATTATCACTCTGGAGAGCGGAACTATAGCGCTGGTCGCTTTGAAATGTTCCATGAGGTTCCAGTTATGGTCAAGGACAACGCCTATAATTTTCGGTGATGATCAGATAATAATTTTGGAATGAAGTGGACCGAAAACTTAATTTTTTGTGTTATTTTCGAGTTGATCTATAGACTTCAAATGAAAGCCGAACATCACAACACAACCCACGGTGAAGGGAATCTGGACAATAGCTGTACTGAATACTCGTAATATTCGGAAAATATGTCAGTGTGAGGAAGAAGTGCTGTTTGCCTCTAATCGGGCAAGAGGGTGCAAATATCACGAAATATTGCCCAGTCTCGGAATAAACTTCCGCAGAAAATTTGAGTTCCGTGGTAGTTGTGTAGGGTTTCGTATGGTCGGCCCCGTCCGACTATACTGCTCCGCTCACTGGTTTTTTAACTGCAAAATGTCACCCTTCGAACCATCATAAATCTGAAATTGTTTGATCGATACTTTACGAGAAATAATGGATTTATTTTTCCCAGCCTAATATTTAAATAATATATGCGAAATAATTAATTCCTTTCGAATTCCATAATGTTCTATTTTTCAATCCATTAAGGCCATATGTTACAATATTGTTCTTCATTTATTAAAAACAGGGCAAACTCATACATCATTAATCATTTGAAACTTCATTATATGTGAATGTGAAATATATTCCATAGTCACTCATACTAAACCACCCAATATCCCCAAACCAAGCAAAAAATATTATTCTTACAAACCGCCCAAATAGTTTTCCTATATATTGAAAATTTGGAATTTATGGTCTCCTTCACAAATACTTTTCAATTAATTTTGACCCAAAAAGAAAAACATTCTTTGGTGAAGTTTGACAAGACCATATGCCTTTGCTGTGTATTTTAGTTTATTGTACAAAAGAAAACCAAATATTCTTTAGAAAATTGAATGGTGTCAGCCATCATATTTTTGGGTGCTCGCTTCCCCATATTCTCTATTGTTTGCTAAATATTTCCAAAACATATTTACTGTGTCATCCAACACTTTCATTGAACTGGGAGGAACATAGGTAGGTGGTGGGTAGGTTATATGGTAAGCCAGGCGAAATACCTAACTTTTGTTTTATTGAAAGCCTTTATGAATTTTTCTGCTATATATAGCATTTTTCTTCCTCTTCTTATTTCTGTTTTTCTTCCAAAGAATTTTTCTTTTGTAAATCATTTATAATTGATTTAGGTTGTAGGATTTGCAATACCGAGTGGTTTGAGTAGTTTGGTACAAGATATGCGTTGAAGTGGGAATCATGACGGAATCATTAATCATATCAATAAATTTTATTGTCATCATTGTTGTGTGGTGGAATTGGCGGAATGATGGTGGAGGAAGGGGTGTTGTCGTTTGCTGGGAAAAATATTGTATTCATAGATGGGGTTAAATTGAATATTACTCGAAGACAAAGAAAATCTTTTTCGGGAAATGCGATTTTTATTAAAGTTACAAAGAAATTCTATGGAAAAGCTTAGCTCGAACAAGTGAAAAAGCGTTAAGTTCGGCCGGGCCGAACTTTGGATACACCATAGATATACTGACAGGCACTTGAAATGAAAATATAGCGAAAATACCAAAAAGTGGACCTATATCGACATTTCCACAAACCGTTTATGTAAACCACAATGTAAACTACAAAACAAATTTCAGAAATTTTTAATGGACAATTATACCCTCAGCTTTATGTACATACACACTCATTTACACTTTGACACGGTTAAAATGGTTCTAGACCCCATGTTTCTTTGGACCAAATTTGTTCCAGAAAATTTAGATTTCATCCAAACTTTGGCCATCTTATTATTTCTTCCAAACATAGTTCAAGTTCGAAGATGGGGAATATCGGTCCACTCCTTCTGGTACCTCCCACACAGGGGCTAGGTCTAAATACGGGTTATAGTTCATATATAATTATACCCTTCACCACACTGTGGTACAGGGTATTATGTCTTTGTGCATATGTTTGTAACAGGCAAAAGGAAACGAGATAGACACATGGTTCCTTTTGAGAATATGCATAGAATCACTTTCTGAGTCGATTTATGCATGTCCGTCCGTCCGTCCGTCCGTCCGTCCGTCCGTCCGTCTGTCCGTCTGTCCGTCTGTAGATGTTAAATTGTAAACAAAGTACAGGTCGCATTTATGATCCGATTTGGATGAAATTTGGCACAAGTCACTTATTTGGCCCAAGGACGAACCCTATTGAAATTGGGAAAAATCGGTTCAGATTTAGATATAGCTCCCATATATATTTTCGTCCGATTTAATGTAAACGGTCCCTATATATCATTCGATTTGCACGAAATTTGGCACAGCGTAATGAATTAGGTCTAGAATGATGTGTGTAAAATTTCATAAAAATCGGTTCAGATTTAGATATAGCTCCCATATATATTTTCGTCCGATTTAAGGTAAATGGGGCACCAAAGTCCCTTTATATCTTTCAATTTGCATGAAATTTGGCATAGAGTACTGAATTAGGTGCAGAACGATGTATGCCAAGTTTCGAGAAAATCGGTTCAGATTTAGATATAGCTCCCATATATAGGTTCGTCCGATTTAAGGTAAATGGGGCACCAAAGTCCTTCTATATCCTTCGATTTGCACGAAATTTTGCATAGAGTAGTGAATTAGGTCCAGAATGATGTGTGCCAAGTTTCGAGAAAATCGGTTCAGATTTAGATATAGCTCCCATATATAGTTTCGTCCGATTTCATGTATATGGTGCACCAAAGTCCCTATATATCCTTCGATTTGCACGAAATTTGGCATAACGTACTGAAATGAGCCTAGAGAGATGTCTGCCAAGTTTTGAGAAAATCGGTCCAGAATTCTATATAGCTCCCATATATAGTTTCGTCCGATTTCATGTAAATGGTGCCCCAAAGTCCCAATATATCTTTCGATTTGCACGAAATTTGGCATAACGTAATGAATTAAGCCTAGAGTGATGTCTGCCAAGTTTCGAGAAAATCGGTCCAGATTTCTATATAGCTCCCATATATAGTTTCGTCCGATTTCATGTAAATGGTGGATCAAAGTCCCTATATATCCTTCGATTTGCACGAAATTTGGCATAACGTACTGAAATGAGCCTAGAGAGATGTCTGCCAAGTTTCGAGAAAATCGGTCTATATTTCTATATAGCTCCCATATATAGTTTCGTCCGATTTCATGTAAATGGTGCCCCAAAGTCCTATATATCCTTCGATTTGCACGAAATTTGGCATAACGTACTGAAATGAGCCTAGAGAGATGTCTGCCAAGTTTCGAGAAAATCGGTCTAGATTTCTATATAGCTCCCATATATAGTTTCGTCCGATTTCATGTAAATGGTGCCCCAAAGTCGCAATATATCTTTCGATATAACGAAATTTGGCATAACGTACTGAATTGAGCCTAGAGTGATGTCTGCCTTCTTTCGTGAAAATCGGTCCACATATAGATATAGCTCCCTTTTATTATAGATTGATTTTAAGTATTATATTATTATATATATATATATATTTATATATTTACTGAAATGAGCCTAGAGAGATGTCTGCCAAGTTTCGAGAAAATCGGTCTATATTTCTATATAGCTCCCATATATAGTTTCGTCCGATTTCATGTAAATGGTGCCCCAAAGTCGCAATATATCCTTCGATTTGCACGAAATTAGGCATAACGTACTGAAATGAGCCTAGAGAGATGTCTGCCAAGTTTCGAGAAAATCGGTCTAGATTTCTATATAGCTCCCATATATAGTTTCGTCCGATTTCATGTAAATGGTGCCCCAAAGTCGCAATATATCTTTCGATTTGCACGAAATTTGGCATAACGTACTGAATTGAGCCTAGAGTGATGTCTGCCTTCTTTCGTGAAAATCGGTCCACATATAGATATAGCTCCCTTTTATTATAGATTGATTTTAAGTATTTAACGTATCCTTCGATTTGCACGAAATTTGGCATGGTGCCCAAAGTCGCAATATATGGTGCCCCAAAGTCGCAATATATCTTTCGATTTGCACGAAATTTGGCATAACGTACTGAATTGAGCCTAGAGTGATGTCTGCCTTGTTTCGTGAAAATCGGTCCAGATATAGATATAGCTCTATTTTATTATAGATTGATTTTAAGTAATTGACGCACCAAGGAACCAATAGCTTGATAGGAACAAAACGTTCTGAAATTACTATAACCTAACCTGTGACATGTTTGTTTGAAATCGCTTAATATTTGGATAGAGCTTCCATATATATTTTCGCCAGATTTCAAGTAAATTGGGCATCAAACTCCTCATGTAGTCAGATTGACATACATTTTTGCACAACTTACAAAATTGAGCATAGAATTACGTATTTGCGTTTTCTAGAAGTACAGACATAGCCCAACGGATGAAATGTTTATATTTGTTTGAAGTCGATTTACATACTTTATGAATAGATCTAGGAAGATTCACATTTAGATAAATATCACATATTTTATTTCAACCAATTTCATGTTAATAGTCCTGTTTAATATACCCATAGTGGTGAAGGGTATCATATAGTCGGCCCCGTCCGACTTTACTACTTTCCTTACTGGTTCATTATCGAACCTCACGTTCTAGTTTTTTATCTCGATATCCTCCGCAGGTGATATGATTACAACAGAGTCGAATTCGGTTGAAAAACGCGCTCAAGAACACCAAAATACGGAAAATTGGGGGGTACCCTCATATGGGAGATATGCCAAAATGTGGACCGATATATCCCATCTTCGAACTTGACTCTGTGCGATTTGGCGATTTTGGCGATCTATCTCAACTCGTTTAGACGTCATAGAATTTTACGCTGATCAAGAATATATATACTTTATAGGGTCGGAAATGATTATTTCGATGAGTTACAAACGGAAAAACAAAATTAATATACCCTCCATACTATGGTGGAGGGTATAAAAATAGTTATCAATTAAAAATTAGAAATGTTTAAAGGTATGTTAGTGAGAAATTTAGTGTGTCCAAGGAATATTATTGTGCCTAGTTAAAATAAAACGATAAAAATTCTTCTGTCCTAAAAATATCTGTCAGTAGAGGCCCAGTAAAACGTCGTCCGTCTAAATAATAATTGTCTCTAGAAGCCCTGTATATCGTCGTATAGAAGACCTAACTTAACCTGTCTATGAAATGTCTTTTTCCTGTAAAATGTCTTGTTCCTATGGTAAGTATGTATAAGGCTTTTTTAATGTATTCGGCCATTAGAAAACGGCACAATATATTCGATCTCTGGAAAATCTTTATAAGGATTTTTAATCTATAGAGGGCCTTTATAAGCAATACCTTCATATGAATTCCCGCAGTAGTCTTTCTGTGTTAAGAAGTGTAGCAGAAGCTTTTCTGCCTTTAGAAAAAATCATTCTTATGAATCTAATAGTTTGCAAATTTTATTTAAAATAAACGAAAACGGATCAAATGTTTCTCCTGAAAATATTCGCTAAAAATCCCTATGATATCTGTGCACGATATTCGTCTATAAATGTCCTATAAAAAGCTATTAAAGGCCTGATAGAAAACGTCTGTCTACAAACGATATATTCAAGGTATTCTTCTGTAGAAGGACTGTTTAAAATGTCCGGTCTATAGATGGCGTGTTTGTCCATTTGTAGACAAACTTTATGTTGATATGTTGACTATGAATTATAGGACTTAAGATTCTCTATCTAAACAAGTTCTGTCGTTAGGGGCTGCACAAAGCTATACAAAGAAAATCCACGCTTATATTTATCTGAAGTTTCCTTCGAATATTTTCTTCGAAATCCACGCTTAAAATTCTGGTAGTCACTCAAAAATATATTCTTTGAAATTCACCCTTATAATTCTGAAGGATCCTCAAAATATATTTTTTAAAAGTATTCGCTTATAACTCTCTGTGAGATCATAAAAACAATTCTATTAAAATCCACGCTTATAATTATAAAGGACCTTCAAAAATAAACTTCAAGCTTATAATTCTGAAGAGCCTTCAAAAAAATTCTTTAAAACTCCACGCCTATTATTCAGAAGGAGGGATCCTCATAAACTATTCTTTAAAATTCCATGCTTATAATTCAGAAGGATCCACAAAAATAATCTTTGAAGACCACGCTCATCCTCAAAAAACATTATTTAAAATTCACGCTTATCATTCCTCAGAGGGATTCTCAAAAACATTCTTTACAAATCCACGCTAATAATTCAGAAGGATCCTCAACAAATATTCCTTAAAACCACTCTTATAATTCTCTGATTCCTTTAAAATATTCTTTAAACATCCTCCACGCTAGAATGTTATCATTAAAAAATTTCACGCTAAGGCCTCAGAAGCCCTTCCCAAAATATTCTTTATAAATTAACTATTTTCATCCTAATGGTCCTTCAGAAAATATTCTTAAAAAATCCACTATTTTGTCTCAAACATCTTTTAAGAGAGTTTTCATTAAAAATCTACTACTATGACTCAAAAATCTACTCCTATGACTCAGGTCGTTGAAAACATACATGACATGTTAGTTCTGTTTGGTCCCTAAAAAAATCAGGCTATTGTTTCGGTGTAGTCTCTGAAAATACTGACTAATATTTTGTAAAAATACCACTTTTATAGTTCTGTCTGTTCCTTAAAAAAATATCTTTAAAAGTCATCACCTCTAGTTATGTCTGCTCCTTGAAAAAAATATTATTTAAAAAACCACGCTAATGGTTACGCATGGTCCTTAAACTTATGATTCTGTCTGATCCTTGCGAAAATATTATTTCATAATCTAAAATAATGGTTCTGTCTGGTCCTTAAAAAATAGCACGATTTGTCCTTGAATAATTATTTTTGAACATCTAAGCTTATGGCTATATTCCTTAAAAAACTAATGGTCCTTCTGAAAATATTCTATAAAAATCACTCTTATATGTGAAACAATTCGCCTATCATAAGACTTATGAAGCCCTTCAGAAAATATTCTTTTGAAATCCACGCGTATGGGACCAATAGTTAAACATCCTCAAAAAAATTATGTATATAAGTGGGCTCGGGTGTACTACGGTATCACCGTACATACATTCATCCATCGGACATAACAAATATTACTTTATTGTGTTTATGTTGCCCAAAACTTCATAAAATTGCCTGGCAAAATACAATAACATAAAAAAACCAGTAAGGAAAGTAGTAAAGTCGGACGGGGCCGACTATATGATACCCTTCACCACTATGGGTATATTAAACAGGACTATTAACATGAAATTGGATGAAATAATATATGTGCTATTTATCTAAATGTGAATCTACCTAGATCTATCCATAAAGTATGTAAATCGACTTAAAACAAATATAAATAGGTCATCTGTTAGGCTATGTCTGTGCTTCTAGAAAACGCAAATACGTAATTCTATGCTCAATTTTGTACGTTGTGCAAAATTTGATGCCAATTTGACTATCATGAGGAGTATGATCCCCAATTTACTTGAAATCAATCTGTAATAAAAGGGAGCTATATCTAAATCTGGACCGATTTTCACGAAACAAGACAGCCATCACTCTAGGCTCAATTCAGTACGTCAAGCCAAATTTCGTTCAAATCGAAAGATATATAGGGACTTTGGGGCACCATTTGCATGAAATCGGACGAAACTATATATGGGAGCTATATCTAAATCTGGACCGATTTTCACGAAACTTGGCAGACATCATTCTAGACCTAAATGATTAGGCTGCACCAAATTTCGTGCTAATTGAAATATATATAGGGACTTTGGGGCACCATTTACATGAAATCGGACGAAACTATATATGGGAGCTATATCTAAATCTGGACCGATTTGCTCGAAACTTGGCAAACATCACTCTAGGCTTAATTCAGTACGTTATGCCAAATTTCATGCAAATCAAAAGATATATAGGGACTTTGGGGCACCATTTACATGAAATCGGACGAAACTATATATGGGAGCTATATCTAAATCTGGACCGATTTTCACGAAACTTGGCAGACATCATTCTAGACCTAAATGATTAGGTTGTACCAAATTTCGTGCAAATCGAAAGTTATATAGGGGTCGTTTACATTAAATCGGTTAAATATATATATGGGAGCTATATCTAAATCTGAACCGATTTTTCCCAATTTCAATAGGGTTCGTCCTTGGGCCGAATAAGTGACCTATGCCAAATTTCATCCAATTCGGATCATAAATGCGACCTGTACTTTGTTTACAATTTAACATGGACAGACAGACAGACAGACGGACGGACATGCATAAATCGACATAGAAAGTGATTCTATGCATATTCTCAAAAGGAACTATGTGTCTCTCTCGTTTCCTTTTGCCTGTTACAAACATATGCACAAAGACATAATACCCTGTACCACAGTGTGGTGAAGGGTATAATGAAATCGAAAACAAAATACAATCTAGGGCACAACAACGAAATCGAGAACAATCACCATTGTCATATAATGGGAATACAACAATAACAACAACACCATATGCAATAAACCTGGGTAACTAAATACCTAATCTTTAACCAAATATTGTCCATAATCGTTGCTGCTGCTATGGTATGGGTCAGTATGGGTGTGTGTATGAGTGTGAAAAGCGGATATGGATTGAAATAAAATGAACAGATTTGTGAATTCAATATTAGGTGTCGACATATTTAAATGTAAAAATGTATGTAGATAAATATTGAAATTATTAGTTCATATTTTTTAGATTAGGAGAAAATAAATAAAAATTCAATCAGAATGTAAGTCTGTAAATTGAGTGCAGTATTGCAGATTCATACATACATATACAGATTCATAAGCTTTGTTTTTTTAAATAATATTTTACAAGGATCATTTAAAACAACATTTTTATACCCTTCACCACACTGTGGTACAGGGTATTATGTCTTTGTGCATATGTTTGTAACAGGCAAAAGGAAACGAGATAGACACATGGTTCCTTTTGAGAATATGCATAGAATCACTTTCTGAGTCGATTTATGCATGTCCGTCCGTCCGTCCGTTCGTCCGTCTGTCCGTCTGTCCGTCCGTCTGTAGATGTTAAATTGTAAACAAAGTACAGGTCGCATTTATGATCCGATTTGGATGAAATTTGGCACAAGTCACTTATTTGGCCCAAGGACGAACCCTATTGAAATTGGGAAAAATCGGTTCAGATTTAGATATAGCTCCCATATATATTTTCGTCCGATTTAATGTAAACGGTCCCTATATATCATTCGATTTGCACGAAATTTGGCACAGCGTAATGAATTAGGTCTAGAATGATGTGTGTAAAATTTCATAAAAATCGGTTCAGATTTAGATATAGCTCCCATATATATTTTCGTCCGATTTAAGGTAAATGGGGCACCAAAGTCCCTTTATATCTTTCAATTTGCATGAAATTTGGCATAGAGTACTGAATTAGGTGCAGAACGATGTATGCCAAGTTTCGAGAAAATCGGTTCAGATTTAGATATAGCTCCCATATATAGGTTCGTCCGATTTAAGGTAAATGGGGCACCAAAGTCCTTCTATATCCTTCGATTTGCACGAAATTTTGCATAGAGTACTGAATTAGGTCCAGAATGATGTGTGCCAAGTTTCGAGAAAATCGGTTCAGATTTAGATATAGCTCCCATATATAGTTTCGTCCGATTTCATGTATATGGTGCACCAAAGTCCCTATATATCCTTCGATTTGCACGAAATTTGGCATAACGTACTGAAATGAGCCTAGAGAGATGTCTGCCAAGTTTTGAGAAAATCGGTCCAGAATTCTATATAGCTCCCATATATAGTTTCGTCCGATTTCATGTAAATGGTGCCCCAAAGTCCCAATATATCTTTCGATTTGCACGAAATTTGGCATAACGTAATGAATTAAGCCTAGAGTGATGTCTGCCAAGTTTCGAGAAAATCGGTTCAGATTTCTATATAGCTCCCATATATAGTTTCGTCCGATTTCATGTAAATGGTGGACCAAAGTCCCTATATATCCTTCGATTTGCACGAAATTTGGCATAACGTACTGAAATGAGCCTAGAGAGATGTCTGCCAAGTTTCGAGAAAATCGGTCTAGATTTAGATATAGCTCCCATATATAGTTTCGTCCGATTTCATGTAAATGGTGGACCAAAGTCCCTATATATCCTTCGATTTGCACGAAATTTGGCATAACGTACTGAAATGAGCCTAGAGAGATGTCTGCCAAGTTTCGAGAAAATCGGTCTAGATTTCTATATAGCTCCCATATATAGTTTCGTCCGATTTCATGTAAATGGTGCCCCAAAGTCGCAATATATCTTTCGATTTGCACGAAATTTGGCATAACGTACTGAATTGAGCCTAGAGTGATGTCTGCCTTCTTTCGTGAAAATCGGTCCACATATAGATATAGCTCCCTTTTATTATAGATTGATTTTAAGTATTTAACGTATCCTTCGATTTGCACGAAATTTGGCATGGTGCCCAAAGTCGCAATATATGGTGCCCCAAAGTCGCAATATATCTTTCGATTTGCACGAAATTTGGCATAACGTACTGAATTGAGCCTAGAGTGATGTCTGCCTTGTTTCGTGAAAATCGGTCCAGATATAGATATAGCTCTATTTTATTATAGATTGATTTTAAGTAATTGACGCACCAAGGAACCAATAGCTTGATAGGAACAAAACGTTCTGAAATTACTATAACCTAACCTGTGACATGTTTGTTTGAAATCGCTTAATATTTGGATAGAGCTTCCATATATATTTTCGCCAGATTTCAAGTAAATTGGGCATCAAACTCCTCATGTAGTCAGATTGACATACATTTTTGCACAACTTACAAAATTGAGCATAGAATTACGTATTTGCGTTTTCTAGAAGTACAGACATAGCCCAACGGATGAAATGTTTATATTTGTTTGAAGTCGATTTACATACTTTATGAATAGATCTAGGAAGATTCACATTTAGATAAATATCACATATTTTATTTCAACCAATTTCATGTTAATAGTCCTGTTTAATATACCCATAGTGGTGAAGGGTATCATATAGTCGGCCCCGTCCGACTTTACTACTTTCCTTACTGGTTTATAATATTTTTCAAGAATCGGGCAGAACCATGAGCATAAAAA
>NW_026881867.1:0-3609 GCF_032173495.1 Musca vetustissima
TGATGATTTATGATTATTATATTATTCGCATGATTATATTAGTTTTGTTGCTTCCTTGGTTGGGATACAAAACTATCCAGAAAAATTTTGGTCCAGCCGGTATGGATTGGTGAGCAGAAAAGAAAGATTTGATGATGCTGTAAATTCTAGAAATCCAAAATTTTTTGGCTCCGGAATTCAACAGCAAGTATGTCAGAGGTGTAGTGTCACTATTGATCAGCTTGGCTGCGATGATGAATAATATTATAGGCTGGTGTTAGTTGCTGTTTTCCAAGTATTCAAAGCCGAATATTTCTTTTTGTATGGAAAATAATATATTTTCTGGCTAATAATTTTGGTGGTGACAAAGGTGTTGCTAGTGAGAACTAGGAGTTCTATGGACAAAATATTCTGTAGAAGTTCGTGTTCACAATTTTTTCATAGGCGAAAGCGACTAACTGGCACAAACCAGCCAGCTGTGGTTAATTCCTTGATATTTTACTCCTTTTATTTTGTACCACTGGGTATTTTCGGAAAAGTATAATTGGTATGGGGTTATATGACGTCGAAACACGAGGTCTTCAGAATTAGTAGGAGGTTAGAATTCCTTTTTCCAGAGATTTTAAATCACTTATATCAAAAAATTTGACAAAAATGGGTATTTATTAAAAAATTTTGAAAACAATTTATGTTGGCTACAGCAAGACTGTAGCTTGGTTTCAGGTTTGTCTTTACTCTTTGATAGTGGAGATAGAAAAGAATGTTAATATGCTAGCGTCGCTGCAATTAAGCTTTAGTTCGAAGTATCTCTGTTAGTAAGCGGTATTTATGGAGAGGAACAATCGCTTGTTATCGATCTGAACTTTGCTGTTGTTGGTACAGTAATTAATATATTTTCAATAATTGAACGTTACATTCAAGTTTGAATATTTTATGCTGACCTTACAAGCCCCAAATGTTTGTAACGCCGCGAAATATTGGTCCTAGACCCACCTTTAAGTATACCGATCGTCATATCTCGACTAGCTGAGTCGATCTAGACATGTGTGTCCGTCCGTCCGTCTGTCCATTATAATTTGTAAACACGATACAGGCCACAGTTATGGACCAATCTTCACGAAATTTTGCATGTAGGATGGGTTCTGGCCAATGAAGACCCCTATTGTTTTTGGAAAAGATCGGTTAATATTTAGGGGATGAAATGGACCAAATACTAAATTTTTGTCGGTTTTTCTGGTCGCTCCAGAGGCCGCAAACACCGCGATTTTTTGCATGGAGAAGGGGATCGGGCCAGAGAATAAGCATGCATGTTTTGATAAAGATCGGTCAATATTTAGCGGGTCAAATGGACCTCGACTTTTGTGTGAAAAATTACAAAATTTTTATTCTATGGCATATATATTTACTCCTGGAGGATGTAGACCCCACGAGTTGATAGCATATCCAAGAGGAGTGGTTGGCCTTTAAATTGATACCAAATATAGTGATGTATCTACTCAGATGTGGGAGTTACAGTCAAATATTTACAGGTGCTTACGTATTCAGATATTACTTAGTAACCCATTACCACATTAGAGGGAGAAATATCGCGCTGATGGCTTTGAAATTTTTCATGAAGTTCCAGTTACGGTCAAGAACAACGCCTACAATTTTCGGTGATGATCAGATTAAAATTTTGGGATGAAATGGACCGAAAACATAATTTTTTGTGTGTTTTCGAGTAGAGTATAATCCGAAAATCACAACACAACCCACCGTGAAGGTAATCTGGACAAGTAAATAGAAGGATTGTACTGAATATTTGAAAAAAGTAAGGAAGAGGTGTTGTTAACCTCTAATCGGACAAGAGGGGGCAAATATCACGAAATATTACTCAGACTCGGAATAAACATCCTCAGAAAGTTAGAGTTCGTGGTAGTTGTGTAGGGTATCGCATGGTCGGCCCCGTCCGACTATACTGCTCCGCTCACTGGTTTGCAATTAAATTCCTGGTAACTAAGGTAACATTAATCAAACAACAACATATTTTCGTGGAATCAATGGTAAAAATGTATTTTAATGGAAAGATGAAACACTTTTTTAAATTTTCAGTTTTAAGATTGCCCTCATTTGAAATTCCGACGAGAAATGTTTTTCTTTACTTGAACTTACCTTTGATAAATGACGGTGTAATTGTTTCGTATCACAATGTTAATTATTTCGAAATGCAAATTGGAAATCTGAAAGAGAAGGTAATTGGAACATTTTATAGAATCAAGGTTTATTGAAGAAAATATAGAAGCATGTTTTTGTAAAATGTTAATTGGGAAATCATAAAAAATATGATGGTTTATTCATGTCTACAGTCTTTATTTTGGGTACTTACAAAAGGATATTTCAAAGATTCTTATTTTAACCAAATTAAAAAAAAATATTATCTCAAATGATTCGATGTCTACAATATCTTGTCTATAGAACAGCCATAGAAACATCTGACGAAATTTAATAACTTTTCTATATATACACAAAGTTGAACACGGCTATAAAGTTATGGATGTAGTAGAAATATTTGTCGAACCCAAAAAATACTGAGTATTTTTTTAATTTTAACAGCGCTCATAAAATCTCTGTTTGAAATTTTTGCATTTCAACAATCATCATTTCAAACATAACTAATGCCTTTTCTTCAAAATAAATCGAACCTAAAGCATGTCATATGTATATTCAGTGTAATGGTTGGATCTGTAGCTCTCAGTTGCAATTTATAAAACACAAAAATTATATCGGAATCTTTCATTGAAATCAAACTTTCCATCTTTCTTATACAAATTTGCCAATATGTGGCGTACGCTGTAAAGTAAGAAAATACAAATCATACTGATCACCTACTTACGTTCCTATCCCCATTTTTAGTTTAAATGAATTTATATTCCAAAAGCTTTCATACACCCTAGAACAACCTTTTCAACAGTTATAATACCTATACGAAAAAAAACACAAGCATAATCCTCACTACTTTTTGTTTGCTTAAGCATAAACTTATGCTGGGGATTTTTGTATCATTTCAAACCTACAACCATGAACAACATGACACACATGAACAAATTAACTTTATTTTTCACCCAAATCTTGGTGATCGCAAAATTAACGAAGTGCCAAAAGAATATTTTTCTATTCAAACATACACACAAACCAAAGTGTAATCTAACAGATTCTTTCAAATTGCGAAATTGGGATTTACATAATTTTATAATTCAAAATATCTTAAGTTTTAAGTGAGAAATTGCAAAGTTGTAAAACTTTATTATTCTGAAACTTCTTTTGTCGCAATTAAAGCAAAACTTGTTTAAAATCAATTATGGATTTTGGATTGCTAACAAATAGTTGGATTTCTTATGTACAAAACCAGTAAGGGAAGTAGTAAGTCGGACGGCCGACTATATGATACCCTTCACCACTTTGGGCATATTGTACATATGTATCCTAACAGACTTTCACGAAACTTAGCACTCATCATTCTAGACCTAATTTAGTACCCTATGCCAAATTTCGTACAAATATAGGGACTTTGGGGACCAATTTACCTTAAATCGGACGAAAATATATATGAGAACTATATATAAATCCGACTCAATTTTCTCGAAGCTAAGC
>NW_026881868.1:0-35877 GCF_032173495.1 Musca vetustissima
ATACCCACCTTTAAGTATACCGATCGTCATATCTCGACTAGCTGAGTCGATCTAGACATGTGTGCCTACACAACTATGTTGTCAGGGTATTATAGCTTTGTGCAGCCCCAAATGTTTGTAACGCCGCGAAATATTGGTCCAATACCCACCTTTAAGTATACCGATCGACATGTGTGTCCGTCCGTCAGTCCGTCTATTCATTATAATTTGTAAACACGATACAGGCCACACTTATGGACCAATCTTCACATGTAGGATAGGTTCTGGCCAATGAAGACCCCCATTGTTTTTGGTAATGATCGGTTAATATTTAGGGGATGAAATGGACCAAAAACTTTATTTTTGTCCAATTTTCTGGTCGCTCCAGAGGCCGTAATTATGGCCCGAACTTCGCGAATTTTCACATGGAGAAGGGGTTCGGACCAAAGAATAAGCATGCCTGTTTTTATAAAGATCGGACAATATTTAGCGGGTCAAATGGACCCTGATTTTTGTGTGAAAAATTACAAAACTTGTATTCTATGGCGTATATATTTACTCCTCTAGGACATAGACCCGAGAAGTTCATAGTATATTCTAGAGGAGTTTTTGACCTTTAAATTGATACCAATCATATTGTCGTAGGTACTCGGATGCGGGAGTTATACTTAAATATTTACCGGTGCTTACGTATTCATATGGTCAAGGACAACGACTAAAAGGTGTAACGTGACCATTTCATACATTATGCACGACCCAAGTTAATGTCAACCCACCTCAATATTTAGTAGCGAATAACGTCTCACTCTAAACCTAAGCCTGTATTATTACCTGCATTCTTTAACTTCATCGCAATAAACGACAGACAATTTCCTTGAAGTACGCAATAATTCTCATTCATTCGGATATATGTTCCACTTTTCCATGCCGAAGGGGTCGACCTCGGATGTTAACGAACTACGAGTGACGAAGATGTGTGGCTCGTCCGCAGTCTCGTACACTGGTAAAAGTTAATGACGGTTCGACCTCGCTCATAGCCAGCTCCTCGCTCTTAGCCAACTCCTCGCTCTTAGCCAACTCCTCGCTCTTAGCCAGCTCCTCCGTACACATTCGAGCCGACCACAACCAAACCCGAATACCAACCAGCCGATTAGTTACGAGCCGACATCACTTAACCAACCCCGAGCCGACTGTAACCAGCCGGCTATTCATGATCCGATATCCTATACCCAGCTATCATTACCGATTAGAAGATTCCAACATAAAAACTTATCTCACATCCAAACTATTATTCATATTGTAAACACCAGAGTATTATGATAAAGATTGAATTTGTAATTACTCGTGTTTTTACTTAAGGTTTGTGGGTCCTTAGGTTGACCCTGGCAGCGACTGAGCTTACTTCAGCCTTAGTCAAAACCACTCGTTATAAAGGTTAGGTGATGATCAGATAATAATTTTTCGGATGAAGTGAACCGAAAACTTCATTATTTGTAATTTTCGAGTCGAAAGCCGAACATCACAACACAACCTACGGTTAAGGGTGGGGATGTACTGATTATTAGTAACATTTTCTGACCTCTAGCCAGTCAAAAGTGTGCAAATATTGCGAAATTTTGCCCAATCTCAGAATATATAACCCCAGAAAGTTAGATTTTCATGGAAGTTGTGTAGGGCATCATATGGTCGGCCCGTCCGACTATACTGCTCCGCTCACTGGTTTTATCTATATATATTTTTATTCCGATTTCATGTAAATTGTTGTTAATCTCTGGTATCTGCCGTTGAAATAGGTTCAGATTTTGATGTAGCTTCTACATATACATTTTCATCCGATTTTACACAAAATTGACACAAATTCGGAACAACGTACTGAAGTTAGTATAACCTAGAAGGTGGCTATAAATGCTTTCAACAAGGTGGGATCCATTTATGGATCAATTTTCATGTTAATGGTCCTTCAAAAATGCGACGTCTGTTAGGATTTATCTGTTGAATATACCCAAAGTGGTGAAGGGCCCCGTCCGACTTTACTACTTTCCTTACTGGTTGTTTGCTTCAAATTTTTTAGCGGAATTTTGATGTATTTTTCTTTAATTTTAAATCTACCCAAATGAAATATTTTCCAAAATAAAACCATTTACCGGCAAATGTCGGAAGCAAATTTAATATCTTCGGTGTGTTTGCTCTGGCACACCGTCCATCATTTCTGCTCGGCAAACATTCATTCCCCCCAACTCCAGACACTTTTTCTAATATAATTTATACGTGTTATTGTTAAATTATATAAAAGTTATTTTATTATATCACACACAAACAAAAACATACACACACGCACACATGTGGAAGAAATATTTTTCTTGGTCTTCTGCTGCTGCTCCATGTACATAAAGTATATTTTGATAAAGTTTGTCCTTAACATGGTTACTCTATCTCTCTCTGTGTTTTATTTCATTTCGGATAACACAGTCAGTCAGTCAGCCTGGCAGGCAGGAAGGAAAGTAAGGAAGACGACTTCACACACACACATAGACAGACATACTCACATGTGATGTATGCATGTGTGCGATATTGTGAGCTTGTGATTACAGTAGCTGTCAGTGAATGGGAAGAACAAGGACACGCACATTTCCCTCTTACTTTACAGCTATATGTGAGTGTGTATGTGTGTGCATATGTGTGTATGGGAATCAAAGTTTAGCAGACGTTTTCCGTCTACTTTTTTTTTGTTAAAAACAAAAAAGCTGAAATAAACAGTAGAAAGAAAAAAAATGAAACAAAACATACGAAGCTTTGTCGGGACGGTATTATGAGGGGGTGACAAGTCATCAGTGACGGAAAATGAACAATGAAAAAAAACAGCAACACAAAGAAGCAATGAAGAAAATTGGTAACAAAACATATCAGAAAAGTAAATTAAAAACACATTAAATACGGCCGTGTTAATTAAATCAAAATGAACTGGAACTGGGGAAATACAATGGAATTAGAGCCGAGGAGGCAGGATATGAGAGTTGTAGGAGGAATATAAGACAAAATGGGGAAAATCCCCTATTCTTTCTTAAGGAAATTTTGAAGAATATTTTTTCTAGGGTCCACATCAGGCGTGGATTTTTAAAGAATAATTTTTCGGGCTCTATACAAGGCGGGGATTTTTAAAGAATAATTTTTCGGGCTCTAAAAAAGGCGTGGATTCTTAAAGAATAATTTTTTGGGCTCTATACAAGGCGTGGATTCTCAAAAAGATTTTTTTTCGGGCTTTATACAAGGCGAGGATTCTCAAAATGAATTTTTTTTCGGGCTCTATACAAGGCGTTGATTCTTAAAAAGAATTTTTTTCGGGCTCTGTACAAGGCGTGGATTCTTAAAAAAAAAATTCTGGGCTCTATACAAGGCGTGGATTTTTAAAGAATATTTTTTCTGGGCTCCATACAAGGCGTGGATTTTTAAATAATAATTTTTCGGGCTCTAGACAAGGCGTGGATTCTTAAAGAATATTTTTTCTGGGCTCCATACAAGGCGTGGATTTTTAAAGAATAATTTTTTGGGCTCCATACAAGGCGTGGATTTTTAAAGAATAATTTTTTGGGCTCTAGACAAGGCGTGGATTTTTAAAGAATAATTTTTTGGGCTCCATACAAGGCGTGGATTTTTAAAGAATAATTTTTTGGGCTCTAGACAAGGCGTGGATTTTTAAAGAATATTTTTTCTGAGGTCCACATCAGGCGTGGCTTTTTAAAGAATAATTTTTTGGGCTCTAGACAAGGCGTGGATTTTTAAAGAACATTTTTTCTGAGGTCCACATCAGGCGTGGCTTTTTAAAGAATATTTTTTCTGAGATCCACACCAGGCGTGGATTTTTAAAAAATATTTTTTCTGAGGTCCACATCAGGCGTGGCTTTTTAAAGAATATTTTTTCTGAGATCCACACCAGGCGTGGCTTTTTAAAGAATAATTTTTCTGGGGTCTATACAAGCTGTGGATTTTTAAAGAATAGTTTTTCTGAGGTCCACACCAGGCGTGGCTTTTTAAAGAATATTTGTTCTGAGGTCTATACAAGGTGTGGATTTTTAAAGAATATTTTCTTGAGGTCCACATCAGGCGTGGATTTTTAAAGAATAATTTTTCGGGCTCTAGACAAGGCGTGGATTTTTAAAGAATAATTTTTCGGGCTCTATACAAGGCGTGGATTCTCAAAGAACAATTTTTCGGGCTCTAGACAAGGCGTGGATTTTTAAAGAATAATTTTTCGGGCTCTATACAAGGCGTGGATTCTTAAAGAATAATTTTTCGCTCTCTATACAAGGCGTGGATTCTTAAAGAATAATTTTTCTGGGCTCTAAACAAGGCGTGGATTTTTAAAGAATAATTTTTCGGGCTCTATACAAGGCGTGGACTCTTAAAGAATAATTTTTGCGGGCTCTAGACAAGGCGTGGATTTTTAAAGAATAATTTTTCGGGCTCTAGACAATGCGTGGATTTTTAAAGAATAATTTTTCGGGCTCTAGACAAGGCGTGGATTTTTAAAGAATAATTTTTCGGGCTCTAGACAAGGCGTGGATTTTTAAAGAATAATTTTTCGGGCTCGAGACAAGGCGTGGATTTTTAAAGAATAATTTTTCGGGCTCTAGACAAGGCGTGGATTTTTAAAGAATAATTTTTCGGGCTCTAGACAAGGCGTGGATTTTTAAAGAATAATTTTTCGGGCTCTATACTAGGCGTGGATTCTTAAATAATAATTTTTTCAGACTCTGTACAAGGCGTGGATTCGTGGAGAGACCCCAGAAAAAATATTCTTTAAACCTGTGTATCTATGTTCATTTATTTTCTCCAATACTACCATTTTAATTATTCACTTGAGTTCAATTCCGTTTTGTTATTTGTTTTTCTTCTTCTGCTTCATTATTTGAATCTAAGGAAATATGGACTGGCAACAATTTACCCTGACCCACAATGTTTATTACCAGCAGTGAGATAAAAAAATATATAGAAACTGCACGAACCGAACACAACTCTTCTTGTTCTTCTACTTTCATATTTATGGTCTTTAATCTAAGGCGCGTTTCTATTATATTTTTTTTTTAATTTTGCACTTTGCTAAGTTTCCCAACCTTGTACGGTGGCATAACAAACATCCTTGCAACACGACCAACAAACAGCACCAGTAGCAAATCCATGAACGGTTTGTTTAAATGTAGGTTGTTTAATTGAAATGCGTGCGTGTGCATCTGCCTGTGTGTATGTGTGTGTTTATTCGTCTATTGTGTGTTCTACTCTCATTTCACGTATGTGGGTCATTAGCGTGATCATTGCACACAAATTGTAATTTTTGCTCTTTAGTTTTACTATTCTGTTCTGCTTTGTTTTTCAAATGTTTATCTCAATGAGTTTTAAGGCTTGTTCGTGTTATCGAAGTTCGGTAGTTAAAAATTGAATTTCTTAAAAATTTAGATTTATTTTTTTTTCTCACTACCCCTTATGCAGGAGGGGGATGTGCATGCACACATACTAATTATCACTGATGTCATGCTCACACACACACATATATATGGTATCACATATCAGTCTCATCATTATTTCCATTCATGGTGTGGGTAAATCTACGGGTATTTATTTAAAGTGGGTAACTTGGCCAGGGGAACAGTGGTTAAAAAAGGAAATAGTTCAAAACAAATTCTTACAAAAATATTTTTAAACCAGTGAGCGGAGAAGTACAGTTAGACGGGGCCGACCATATGATACCCTACACAACTTCCAGGAAAATATAACATTCTGTGGTTCTATATTCTTGTGCTTGGACAATACTTCACGATATTTGCACCCTCTTGACCGACCAGAGGTCAACAAATATTATTAATACTAATATTCAGTACAGCCCATCTAATTACTTGTCCAGATTTCCTTCACCGTGGGATGTGTTGTAATGTTCGGCTTTCAGTTGTGGCCTATAGATCGACTCGAAAAAACACAACAAAATAAGTTTTCGGTCCACTTCATCCCATATCTATCTATATCTAAATCTGAACCGATTATCATGAAATTCAGCACACATCATTCTACACTCAATTAAGTACCCTATGCCAAATTTCGTGCAAATCGACATTTATATAGGGACTTTGGTGCACCATTTACCTTAAATCGGACGAAACTATATATGGGAGCTATATCGAAATCTGAACCGATTTTCCCGAAATTCGCCACCCATCATTCTAGACTCAATTCAGTACGCTGTGCAAAATTTCGTGCAAATCGAATAATATATAGGGACATTGTTGCACTATATACCTAAAAATCGGACGAAAATATATATGGGAGCTATATCGAAATCTGAACCGATTTTCCCGAAATTCGCCACCAAACATTCTAGACTCAATTTAGTACGCTGTGCCAAATTTCGTGCAAATCGAAGGATATATAGGGACTTAAGTGTACTATTTACCTAAAATCGGACGAAAATATACATGGGAGCTATATCTAAATCTGAACCGATTTTCATGAAACTTGTCACACATTATTTTAGGCTTAATTCATTACGTTGTGCAAAATTTCGTGCAAATCGAAAGATATATAGCCACTTTGGTGCACCGTTAACCTTAAATCGGACGAAAATATATATGGGAGCTATATCTAAATCTGAACCGATTATCATGAAACTTAATACACATCATTCTAGACTTAATGGAGGACGCTATGCCAAATTTCGGGCAAGTCGAAAAATATATAGGGTCTTTTGTGCACCATTTATATAAAATCCGAAGAAAATATATATGGGAGCTATATATAAATCTGAACCGATTTTTACGAAATTTAAAACGCATCGTTCTAGACTTAATTCAGTGCGCTATGCCAAATTTCGTGCAAATCGAAAGATATATAGGGACTTTGGTGCCCCATTTACCTTAAATCGGACGGAAATATATATGGGAGCTATATCCAAATCTTAACCGATTTTCAGGAAACTTGACACATATAATTCTAGACCTAATTCATTACTCTGTGCCAAATTTCGTACAAAATCGAAAGATATATAGGTGCACCAATTACGTAAAATCGGAAGAAACTATATATAGAGCTATATCTAAATCTGAACCGATTTTCACGAAATTTAACACACATCGTTCTACACTCAATTCAGTACGCTGTGCCAAATTTCGTGCAAATCGAAAGATACATAGCCCTTTGGTGCCCTATTTACCTTAAACCGAACCGATTTTCTCGAAAATTGGTACACATCATTCTTGAATCAATTCAGTACTCTATGCTAAATTTCGTACAAATCGAAGAATTTATCGGGACTTTGGTGCACCAGATCTATTAAATCGGACGAATATATATATGTGAGCTATATCTAAATCTGGACGGATTTTCACGAAATTTAACACACATCGTTCTAGAACTAATTCAGTACGCTATGCAAAATTTCGTGGAAATCAAATGATATATAGGGAATTTCGTGCACCAGTTACATAAAATCGGACGAAAATATATATTTGAGCTATATCGAAATTTGAACCGATTTTCACAAAATTTAACACACATCATTCTAGGCCTAATTTATTACGCTGTGCCAAATTTCGTGCAAATCGAAAGATATATAGGAACTTTGGTGCACCATTTACCTAAAATCGGACGAAAATATACATGGGAGCTATATCTAAATCTGAACCGATTTTCTCGAAACTTGGTACACATCATTCTAGATCTAATTCATTACGCTGTGCCAATGTGCAAATTCATTACGCTGTGCCAATGTGCAAATCGAAAGATATATAGGGACTTTGGTGCATCATTTACATAAAATATATATGGGAGCTATATCTAAATCTGAACCGATTTTCATGAAACTTGACACACATTACACTAGACTTAATTCAGTTCGCTATGCCAAATTTCGTGCAAATCGAAGGATATATAGGGACTTTGGAGCCCAATTTACCTTAAATCGGACCAAAATATATATTGGACCTATATCTAAATTTGAACCGATTTTCACAAAATTTAACACACATCATTCTAGGCCTAATTTATTACGCTGTGCTAAATTTCGTGCAAATCGAAAGATATATACGAACTTTGGTGTACCATTTATCTAAAATCGGACAAAAATATACATGGGAGCTATATCTAAATCTGAACCGATTTTCTCGAAACTTGGTACACATCATTCTGGACCTAATTCAGTACTCTATGCCAAGTTTAGTGCCAATCGAAAGATATATATGAGAATTTACCTTAAATCGGACGATACTGAATATGGGAGCTATATATAAATCTGAACCGATTTTCTGGAAACTTGGCACACATCATTCTGAACCTAATTCAGTACTTTATACCAAATTTCGTGCAAATCGAAAAATATATAGGGACTTTGGTACACCATTTACCTTAAATCGGACGAAAATATATGTGGGAGCCATATCTAAATCTGATCCGATTTTTCCCAATTTCAATAGGGTCTGTCCTTGGGCCAAATAAATGAGCTGTGCCAAATTTCATGCAATTCGAATGAAAACTGCGACCTGTACTTTGTTTACAATTTAGCATGGACAGACGGACATGCATAAATCGACTCTGAAAGTGATTCTATGCATATTCTCAAAAGGAACCATGTGTCCATCCGGATTATTTTAGCCTGTTACTACCAGAAAACACGACAAAAATAAAGTTTTTGGTCCATATCATACCCTAAATGTTAGTCGATCTTTACCAAAAACAATACGGGGTCTTCATTGACCTGAACCCATCCTACATGCAAAATTTCGTGAAGATTGGTCCATAACTGTGGCCTGCATGGTGTTTAAAAATTATAATGGCCAGACGGATGGGCGGATGGACACACATGTCTAGATCGCTTCAGCTGGTCGATATATGACGATTGGTATACTTAAAGGTGGGTCTTGGACCAATATTTCGCGGTGTTACAAACTCTTGGGGCTGCACAAAGTTATACTACCCTGACAACATAGTTGTGAAGGGTATACAAATCCAAAACTTGGATAGAAGCTTGAAAAAACTAATTTCTAAAAAATCCACGCCTTTGGTAGAGCCTTGAAAAAACTATTTTTAAAAAATCCACGCCTTTGGTAGAGCCATGCAAAATTATTTTTAAAAAATCCACGCCTTTGGTAGAGCCATGCAAAATTATTTTTAAAAAATCCACGCCTTTGGTAGAGCCATGCAAAATTATTTTTAAAAAATCCACGCCTTTGGTAGAGCCATGCAAAATTATTTTTAAAAAATCCACGCCTTTGGTAGAGCCATGCAAAATTATTTTTAAAAAATCCACGCCTTTGGTAGAGCCATGCAAAATTATTTTTAAAAAATCCACGCCTTTGGTAGAGCCTTGAAAAAATATTTTTAAAAAATCCACGCCTTTGGTAGAGCCTTGAAAAAATATTTTTAAAAAATCCACGCCTTTGGTAGAGCCTTGAAAAAATATTTTTAAAAAATCCACGCCTTTGGTATAGCCTTGAAAAAATATTTTTAAAAAATCCACGCCTTTGGTAGAGCCTTGAAAAAATATTTTTAAAAAATCCACGCCTTTGGTAGAGCCTTGAAAAAATATTTTTAAAAAATCCACGCCTTTGGTAGAGCCTTGAAAAAATATTTTTAAAAAATCCACGCCTTTGGTAGAGCCTTGAAAAAATATTTTTAAAAAATCCACGCCTTTGGTAGAGCCTTGAAAAAATATTTTTAAAAAATCCACGCCTTTGGTAGAGCCTTGAAAAAATATTTTTAAAAAATCCACGCCTTTGGTAGAGCCTTGAAAAAATATTTTTAAAAAATCCACGCCTTTGGTAGAGCCTTGAAAAAATATTTTTAAAATATCCACGCCTTTGGTAGAGCCTTGAAAAACTATTTTAAAAAAATCCACGCCATTGGTAGAGCCTTGAAAAAATATTTTTGAAAAATCCACGCCTTTGGTAGAGCCTTGAAAAAATATTTTTAAAAAATCCACGCCTTTGGTAGAGCCTTGAAAAAATATTTTTAAAAAATCCACGCCTTTGGTAGAGCCTTGAAAAAATATTTTTAAAAAATCCACGCCTTTGGTAGAGCCTTGAAAAAATATTTTTAAAAAATCCACGCCTTTGGTAGAGCCTTGAAAAAATATTTTTAAAAAATCCACGCCTTTGGTAGAACCTTTAAAAAATATTTTTAAAAAATCCACGCCTTTGGTCGAACCTTAAATTTTTTTAAATCCACGCATTTGTATCCACGCAAATATTATTGACCCACTGTCTTTACTTTAAAGTCGTATTGTTTGTTCTTGAAAAGGGTTGCCATGGAGGTTGTTGGCTGTTCTTATTGATATCCCATTCCACATATATTCACACATTCATGCATATATGCATGTTTGTGTATGCATTTGTGTCCTCTAATCCTCCTCTGCTCATTATGATTATTTTTATTTTATTATCAATTTTATGGCAATTTAATTAAATTTAAAAACAATTCGACCAAAAATTAAATTTTATTTTTATATTCACTTAACGAACGATTGATTTTAAAATGGTCTTTGTGGATTTTTATTGTTTCAACTCCAACTCTATGAGATTTAAAGCCAAGATACCAGAACCCACATTACCCACTGGCTGACTGCCAGACTGTCTCCCTTGCCTGCATCCAATGATCGATAACCAATTAAAGAGTTATAAACTGAGACTGAGACAATTCTGGTCAGCAGAAGTCTTCGGATCAGCTACTTTATATTGTTGCTTAATCGACCCCGTACCACTAATTGGATATGGGGTTATGGATAATGTGTTTAACTCCAAGAGAGAGAGGTAGGGGTGGTACTCCTTTCTTGAAAGCAACCAAATGATTGGAATTGAAATTTATTTGAAATTCATAAAATTTATGGCATCGTTTTTCTTATTCTTCTTCGATATTGTTCTTGTATTTATGTTGCACATTATTTTTTCTTGTTGTTGTTGTTCTCCCATCTTCTTTTTTTGCTTTCTATTCTTTGCTGTTTAAAGTTTTGCCATAAAAACAGTTTGCTGTTCGGTTCGTAGCTACAATTATGAAAAGTATTTGGTCATAAATCTTAAATGTGCATACAAGCCAAATGAATGAATGACGGAATGGATGGGTGGTTGGCTGGCTGGAGTTATGGGGAGAGGGTAACAACTACCAGCTCCATATGCAGCTATGTAGTTGCATTCTAAACTAAGGTGGTAGATTATGGGTATAATAAAAATTGCATACTTCCTCTACTGTAAGCAGAGCTTGTGTGTGTGTGTGTGTGTGCGTTCGAATAAATTTTATAGTCAAATATGTGGGAATTTTTTTTTTCAGAGGTGAATGGAAAAATTTATAAAGGAAAAAAAATACAAATAAATATTCTTTAAAAATCCACGCCTTGTATAGACCTTGGAAAAAATATTCTTTAAAAATCCACGCCTTGTATAGACCTTGGAAAAAATATTCTTTAAAAATCCACGCCTTGTATAGACCTTGGAAAAAATATTCTTTAAAAATCCACGCCTTGTATAGACCTTGGACAAAAATATTCTTTAAACATACACCCACACTCACATACCCATCACATTCACTCCCAGTCATTTAGATAACCTTCTTTAAAATCTAGAAGTTTTGTTGCGGGTTTGTTTTTCGGATTCTATGGAAATGTGGTTTGTATTCATCCGTACGATAGGAGAAGCAGTCAAGCGGGGTTTTCTTTCTTTTGTTTTTGGAAAATTACATGAATGAATAAAGAAACATTTATAGGGGAAACTTTCTTAAAAAAATCCACGCCTTATATAGAGCCTTGAAAAAATATTTTTAAAAAATCCACGCCTTATATAGAGCCTTGAAAAACCAGTAAGGAAAGTAGTAAAGTCGGACGGGGCCGACTATATGATACCCTTCACCACTATGGGTATATTAAACAGGACTACTGACATGAAATTGGATGAAATAATATATGTGATAATGTGAATCGAAGGATATATAAGGACTTAGGTGCACCATTTAAATGAAATCGGACGAAACTATATATGGGAGCTATGTCTAGATCAGGTACGATTTTCATGAAACTTGGTAGACATCATTCCAGGCTCAATTAAGTACGTTGTGCCAAATTTCGTGCAAATCGAAGGATATATAGGGACTTTGGTGCACAATTTACAGTAAATCGGACGAAACTATATATGGTAGCTATATCTATATCTTTACCTATTTTCACGAAACTTGGCAGACATCATTCTAGACTCAATTCAGTACGTTATGCCAAATTTCGTGCAAATTGCAAGATATATGTGGTGCCCCATTTACATGAAATCGAACGAAGCTATATATGGGAGCTATATCTAAATTTGGACCGATTTTCACGAAACAAGGCAGACATCACTCTAGGCTCAATTCAGTGCGTCATGCCAAATTTCGTGCAAATCCAAAGATATATAGGGACTTTGGGGCACCATTTACATGAAATCGGACGAAACTATATATGGGAGCTATATCTAAATCGGGACCGATTTTCACGAAACTTGGCAGACATCATTCTAGACCTAAATTATTAGCCTGTACCAAATTTCGTGGAACCGATTTTTCCCTATTTCAATAGGGTTCGTCCTTGGGCCGAATAAGTGACCTATGCCAAATTTCATCCAATTCGGATCATAAATGCGACCTGTACTTTGTTTACAATTTAACACCAACAGACGGACAGACGGACGGACGGACGGACATGCATAAATCGACTTAAAAAGTGATTCTATGCATATTCTCAAAAGAACCACGTGTCTATCTCGTTTCCTTTTGCCTGTTACAAACATATGCACAAAGACATAATACCCTGTACCACTGTGTGGTGAAGGGTATAAAAATCCACGCCTTAAAATATATTTTTAAAAAATCCACGCCTTAAAAAATATTTTTAAAAAATCCATCACTCTAGGCTCATTTCGTGCAAATCGAAAGATATATAGGGACTTTGGGGCACAATTTACATGAAGTCGGACGAAAATATATGGGAGCTATATCTAAATCTGGACCGATTTTTTCGAAACTTGGCAGACATCATTCTAGGCTCAATTCAGTGCGTCATGCCAAATTTCGTGCAAATCGAAAGATATATAGGGACTTTGGGGCACAATTTACATAAAATCGGACGAAAGTATATGGGAGCTATATCTAAATCTGGACCGATTTTTTCGAAACTTGGCAGACATCATTCTAGGCTCAATTCAGTGCGTCATGCCAAATTTCGTGCAAATCCAAAGATATATAGGGACTTTGGGGCACCATTTACATGAAATCGGACGAAACTATATATGGGAGCTATATCTAAATCTGGACCGATTTTCTCGAAACTTGGCAGACATCAATCTAGGCTTAGTTCAGTACGTTGTGCCAAATTTCGTGCAAATCAAAAGACTTTGGGGCACCATTTACATGAAATCGGACGAAATTATATATGGGAGCTATATCTAAATCTGGACCGATTTTCTCGAAACTTGTCAGACATCAATCTAGGCTTAGTTCAGTACGTTGTGCCAAATTTCGTGCAAATCAAAAGATATATAGGGACTTTGGGGCACCATTTACATGAAATCGGACGAAACTATATATGGGAGCTATATCTAAATCTGGACCGATTTTCTCGAAACTTGGCAGACATCAATCTAGGCTTAGTTCAGTACGTTGTGCCAAATTTCGTGCAAATCAAAAGACTTTGGGGCACCATTTACATGAAATCGGACGAAATTATATATGGGAGCTATATCTAAATCTGGACCGATTTTCTCGAAACTTGTCAGACATCAATCTAGGCTTAGTTCAGTACGTTGTGCCAAATTTCGTGCAAATCAAAAGATATATAGGGACTTTGGGGCACCATTTACATGAAATCGGACGAAACTATATATGGGAGCTATATCTAAATCTGGACCGATTTTCACGAAACTTGGCAGACATCATTCTAGACCTAAATGATTAGCCTGTACCAAATTTCGTGGAAATCGAAAGATATATAGAGACCGTTTACATTAAATCGGACGGAAATATATATGGGAGCTATATCTAAATCTTAACCGATTTTTCCCAATTTCAATATGGTTCGTCCTTGGGCCGAATAAGTGACCTATGCCAAATTTCATCCAATTCGGATCATAAATGCGACCTGTACTTTGTTTACAATTTAACACCAACAGACGGACAGACGGACAGACGGACGGACGGACGGACGGACATGCATAAATCGACTTAAAAAGTGATTCTATGCATATTCTCAAAAGGAACCATGTGTCTATCTCGTTTCCTTTTGCCTGTTACAAACATATGCACAAAGACATAATACCCTGTACCACAGTGTGGTGAAGGGTATAAAAATCCACGCCTTGTATAGACCTTGGAAAAAATATTCTTTAAAAATCCACGCCTTGTATGGACCGTAGAAAAAATATTATTTAAAAATCCTTGCCTTGTATAGACCTTGGAAAAAATATTCTTTAAAAATCCACGCCTTGTAGAGACCCTTGGAAAAAATATTCTTTAAAAATCCACGCCTTGTAGAGACTCTTGGAAAAAATATTCTTTAAAAATCCACGCCTTGTATAGACCTTGGAAAAATATTCTTTAAAAATCCACGCCTTGTATAGACTTTGGAAAAAATATTCTTTAAAAATCCACGCCTTGTATAGACCTTGGAAAAAATATTTTTTAAAAATCCACGCCTTGTAGAGACCCCAGAAAACCTTGGAAAAAAATATTCTTTAAAAATCCACGCCTTGTATAGACCTTGGAAAAAATATTCTTTAAAAATCCTCGCCTTATATAGAACGCCCGAACAAATATTCTTTAAAAATGCCCATCTTTAAAGACCCCCAATAATATTCTTTAACAATCCTCACATCCTAAACACTCCCACAAATAGATAAAAAATACACGTCCTTTAAAAAAATGCAAACTTCGATCTTCTTCCCTCTCCCCGATACATTTAGACTCAACCTTGTCCAAAAATTATTTCTTGTCCCCTATATTTTGCTGTCCTTCCTGTTTTTGTTCCTGTTCCTCTGATTGGCGTCGTTCGTTCGTTCGTTGCCTTTTGTTATTATTTCAGCTATCGTTTTTGTTGTTGTAGTTGTGCTTATGTCGCAAAATGCTGTTGTCTGTTTTGGTTGTCATTATATTTTGACATTTAACGACGCATTCTCGCATTCCGTTACTGCTGCCACTGCCGCTGTTGTCGGTGGTTTTCTTTTCGGAGGCATCTGTTTGCCTTTCCGTCCCCTCTTGGATACCAACAACAACCACCACAACAGTTGGGGTGGCGGCATATCAGTTGTAAGTGACAGTTGTGTTTTTTTTCCTTGTTTGTCCTGCAACTCTGTTATTGTTGTTGCCCTATAGCAACAATGTGACATTGCAATTGTAAAAAAACACACACACACACAATTTCTGTTGATGTTGCAGAAAAATGGAACGTTTGTCAGCTCCCCCACAGGATTGGGTTTGCAAAATAAGCCATTCTTTGTTTTTTTTTTTTTTTTTTGAAAATTGACATTTGTATTTCCGTTATTATTTTACTGGACATTCGGAAGATGACTGCAGGAGAAAGTGAATGAACTTTCGATTTTGAAAAGGAAGCGAATTTA
Source organism: Musca vetustissima (assembly GCF_032173495.1). Lineage (NCBI taxonomy): Eukaryota > Metazoa > Arthropoda > Insecta > Diptera > Muscidae > Musca > Musca vetustissima. Next base: position 15,579 of record NW_026881868.1, read on the forward strand.
GGGACAAAAAACAGAATTTTTTTGGGTCTATAACAGGCGTGGATTTTTAAAGAACATTTTTTTTTCAAAGGTCTATACAAGGCGTGAAAAAGAAAACCAAACCCCCCTAATGTTGGCGACCCCCGCAAACGTATAAAGGACCACGATCTGCGAATCTGCACTTGAAATGTGCGCACGTTATACAGAACAGGCCAGTGTTCGCTTTGCCGGATGGACTCAAAAAGTACAAAGCCGATATTATTGCCTTACAGGAAATGCGATGGAAAGGAAGAGGCGTAAGTAAATCAGATGATTACGCCCTGTATTATAGCTGTCATGAAACGAGACATGAATTTGGCTGCGGATTTATGGTTAACAGGAGAATGAAAAACCTCGTCTCCAGATTCACTCCATTGCTAAAATCGGCATAAAAGCGAAGTTCTTCTACATCAGTCTCATTTGCGACCATGCTCCGACCAAAGACAAAGATGAGCAGACCAAAAACATATTTTACGAGCGCCTAGAAACAGCATATGACCGTTGCCCTGGTCATGACAGTGAAAATATGGTAGTTAGCAGCACCAGATTCAAGCATAGACACAATTCCACTTGGATTTCTCCCGATCGAACACCGAGGAATCAAATAGATCATGTTGTGATAGACGGAAGGTGTTCATCCAGTGTTTTATCCGAGGAGCGAATATCGATTCGGACCATTACCTTGTGGCAGCCAAGGTACGCACTCGTCTTTATGTTACAGCAAAGGTGCGATCTAATGTAACACGAAAATTTGACGTCGAAAAGCTGCAAACATAAAACGTTGCCGAGGCCTCAACTTACCAACCTGCTTGACGAAAGGACTTCTTGTCCCGATAATAGTATAGAAGCACAATGGCAAAGAATTGCCCCTCCCTACAAACTGCAGCAAAAGCAACACTTGGGTACAAAAGACCACCATCCAGAAATCCGTGGTACGATCAGGAGTATCGTAATGCTGCTGATATGAAAAACGTAGCGTATAGGGCAACCTATACGGACAGTAGCAACACGTAATCCGATGGAGAACTATCGGGAGAAAAGGAGAGAGGAAAAATGTGTTTTCAGAAAAAAAGAAGAAAGAACAAGAAAAACGAGAGCGTGAGCAAATCGAGATGTACAGGAGTCAGAATGAAGTCCGAAAAATTTACCAAAGAGTAAAACACCAGACCGAAGGCTTTGGTGCAGGCACATCCTTCTGTAGAGATAAAGAAGGAAATCTGGTGACAGATACAGGCAGCGTGCTGAGGATCTGGAAGGAGCATTTTGAAAAGCTTCTGGTATCAAGTAGTGGCGGTGAAGAAGATACCCAAGAACCAATAAGAGATTATGGTATAGAGTGTATACCACCTAACCAAGATGAGGTCGGAATAGCATTTAATCGGCTGAAGGGCAATAAAGCAGCAGGTGCCGCTGGGTTAGAAGCAGAACTGTTCAAGACTAGTGGTCAGACGCTGGTCAGGAGCATGCATCAGCTGATTAGTACAATTTGGCTAGAGGAAAGCAAGCCCAATGATTGGAACCTCAACATCCTATGTCCCGTGCACAAAAAGGAAGACAAGACGATATGTGCCAACTATAGAGAAATAAGCCTCCTTCCCATCGCATATAAAGTGCTTTCCAGTGCGCTGAGAGAACGATTGAAGCCAATGGTCAATGACATTATTGGACCATACCAATGCGGCTTCAGACCTTGAAAATCCACCATTGACAAGATTTTCACTCCGCACCAAATCCTGGAAAAGACCCACGAAAAACACTTCGACACATACACATCTATTCGTCGACTATAAATCCGCATTCGACAGACCTATACATTCAGAGGTATTTAAAGCCATGTTCGGCATTCCTGCAAAATTAATTCGGCTATGCAGGATAACATTAACTGGCACAAGATCAGCAGTTAAAGTCGGAAAGGACCTCTCGGAGCCCTTTAATACCGAACGAGAATTCAGACAAGGTGATAGTTTGTCGTGTGATCTGTATAACATTCTGCTGGAAAAGGTCATACGAGAGGCAAAGGTGAACAGAAATGGCACTCTGTACACCAAACAACACATGTTACTCACCTACGCCGATGACATCGATGTAATGGGTCGAACATTGAGAGCGGTAACAGCCACCTTTAAACAAATTGAGAAGGAGTCTGCCAAATTGGGTCTGGCAGTAAACGGCGAGAAGACCATGCTGATGGTATCAACGCGCGAGACGTCCAGTAGACTCCGACAAATTGTGAAATTTGAGGACTACAGCTTCGAGGTAGTAAAAGATTTTATATACCTTGGTACCGCCATAAATAAAAGGAATGACATCAGTTTTGAAATTCGGAGAAGGATTGTGATGGCCAAGAGATGCTACTATGGCCTAAGTAAGCAGTTTAGAAACAAGGCCACCTCCCGCCAGACCAAACTCACACTTTACAAGACGCTGATATTACCCGTGCTGTTATATGGATCTGAAGCATGGGTACTTGCGCAAGCAGATGAGGCAGCTCTTGGGGTGTTTGAAAGAAAATATCAACGAAATATCTACGGGCCGATCTGCATCGACGGTGAATATTGGCGTCGTATGAACCACGAGCTTTACAATTTATACGCAGACATCGACATAGTCAGTCGTATTGAGCTGCAGCGACAAGATGGCTAGGCCATGTTGTGCGAATGAATGAGAATGTCCCACCTCAAAAGGCATACAAAAGTGAACCTACAGTATAAGGGGAAGACCACGAATCAGATTGAAAGACCATGTAGAAAATACAATTTTGGAACGTGGTCTTTCAAATTGGCGTAGATGCGCACAAGACCGACGCACTTGGAAATCTTTTTATGCTCGGCTTATGGAACAACAGTTCTGTAACAAGCCAGCTATGTAAGTACTAGTTAATATAAATTAAATCGGTTCAGATTTAGATGCGGAAAGTGGTGAATTGTATTATGTAGTCGGCCCAGTCCGACTTTGCTACTTTCCTAGTTGATTTAAAAAATATTTTTTCAAATCTCTACAATCGGCGTGGATTTTTTATAAATTATTTTTTTAAGCTCCATATGAGGCGTGGATTTTTAAAAATGTTTTTTTAGGGCTCTATGTTAAGCGTGGATTTTTTAAAAAGATTTTTTAGGGCTCTATATGAGGCGTGGATTTTTTAAAAATATTTTTTTAGGGCTCTATGTTAAGCGTGGATTTTTTAAAAATATTTTTTTAGGGCTCTATGTTAAGCGTGGATTTTTTAAAAATATTTTTTTAGGGCTCTATGTTAAGCGTGGATTTTTTATAAATATTTTTTTAGGGCTCTATATGAGGCGTGGATTTTTTTAAAATATTTTTTTAGGACTCTATATGAGGCGTGGATTTCTTTAAAATATTTTTTTAGGGCTCTATATGAGACGTGGATTTTTTTAAAATATATTTTTAGGGCTCTATATGAGGCGTGGATTTTTTAAAAATATTTTTTTAGGGCTCTATATGAGGCGTGGATTTTTTTAAAAATATTTTTTAGGGCTCTATATGAGGCGTGGATTTTTTTTTTAAAATATTTTTTAGGGCTTTATATGAGGCGTGGATTTTTTAAAAATATTTTTTTAGGGCTCTATATGAGGCGTGGATTTTTTAAAATTATTTTTTTAAGGCTCTATATGAGGCGAGGATTTTTTAAAATTATTTTTTTAGGGCTCTATGTTAAGCGTGGATTTTTTAAAAATATTTTTTTAGGGCTCTATGTTAAGCGTGGATTTTTTAAAAATATTTTTTTAGGGCTCTATGTTAAGCGTGGATTTTTAGTGAATATTTTTCAATGCTTTTGTATTTTTAAGTAGATATTCATGGTTGAAAATATAAATTTTAAATTTAAAACAAGAGCAAGTCTACATTGGGCGCCAAAAATTAATTCAAAAACCTTTCAAATGAGTCCTTAATCAAGGATACTTTATTATAATATACTCCAGTTTTCCATCTCTGCTCACCGAACTTATGGAGAAGAACATATTTACATTGAGTGGGTTGATGGTAAAGAGCGCGAGAGCATAACAAAACATTTTGGGTATGAGAATGATGAGAATCATGTGTGCGTGTTTGGAGAAAGAGAGTTCGTGTGTGTGTGTGTTGGCGAACGGGGGGCCATACATTACGCAGTGCGTAAGGTTGCGATGAAAACAAAGCAACAGGGACTTGACTGCTATAGAATTGAATTTGCATGCGACATGTTATGGTCGTGTTTTTCGTTCGGAAAAATATGGGTGAGGGAGAGGTGAGGTGAGGGTGGTGAATAAGGTTGGAGAGGGAGTTGAGGCAACTTCGCATGGAGTTTGGTAATGTAAACGTAGCTCCAGATTTCATTTGACAGGAAATTAAATACAAAAATTCCAAAACACTCGGCAGACAATAACGGAAATAAAATGGCGTTTTTGGGGAAGTTTGCGAAATTTTGGAAATGGAAACAAAGGGGGGTTTGACAACCTACCTTGATATTCCCTTTGAATTAATTGTGAGGATTTATTTTCACTTTAAAATTATTCACTAGGATTTGATTTATTTTATTTTTAGATTTTCATTGAATTCACTTTAAATTTTACCGGCTTTTCTTTTCTTTTTTCTGGCTTTGCGATTTTTTTTCTTTGCCTTCCGCTCGAAAACAAATCACGCAAAATTCGGAATACTATAATCCATGGGCAAATTTGAATATACAGACACGAAAACGTAACAACATTTACACTCTGCGACACGTTTATACATCAAGAGTTTTATAACGACTGGTGTTTTTTGCAATTTCCGTTTCCTTGGAGCAGAGCAGAGCCAGAGCTCAGATATAGAGAACATTGTACAGAACGATGATGATGATGACGACGACGACAACGAAATAGCACCGACCCCAAACACCAAAAACAGCAACAAAAATGGCAACAACACCAGACAAACACAGAGGCACACACATCCATACATACACACATACACAAATTATGATGAGTTTTTACTCCAGGTTTAATATAGAAACGAAGAGCAATCCAGTGAGCCAACCAGCCAGCCAGCGAGCCATCCAGTCAACAACATCCATATAACAGAGTCCATATGTTTGGGCTCCCTACAAGGCAACATGGGCGATGATGATGACGATTTGGTTGATAATGATGTTCTACACGCAACAACATATCGTCTATGTCATCATTATGCCACACTGGCTGGCTGGCAGCCTGCCTGTTATACTCCTCTTAAGGAAACTTTTAGGCGGCATTTACACACATATTTGGTGTTGGCCAACATCATGTGGACATACTCTGCATTCGCCAATTTGGAGTTCAACGTTCAACAAACACCTTTGGAAAAACGACACACACACATCAAGAGACACCAGGCAGCGGGAATAACGCCACAAATTTAATTTGCAAGAGAGTTAAAACAGAGAGAAAAATTCTCACTTTTCTGGAGAGTCAGTTGAGAGTTGTAAACACAAGCTGGTCTCCAACTTTACGAAGCCCTTTCAGATTCCTTATTTTTACCGGAAATTAAAAAAAAAATGAGAGAAGTCTCCAAACGGGAAAAATGCAACAAGAAACTGCATGCATAATTCCCTCATGGAAAAATAATTAATAAAAATCCTGATTTGTTTTCAAAACATTAATAGTTTTTGTTAATATAGCCCTACTTTATATAGCAAAAAAATATTCCCCATTAAATAGACAAAACAACAAAACTATTATATCCACTACAATCCCCAACACAAATACCCACTACCACCCAATTACCACTAATATTTAAAGAGAGTAAATGTTTACCCATCTCTGTAATAATAAAATAAAACAAAACAACTACAATAATTACAGGTATTCATGCCATTACTCTCACTCTCTGCACCTTTGGCTCTCAGCCCTTTATGAATAACAACAAACAAGCAAGCACGAACGGGGCCCACTTGCAATTTCCTTCGCTCTGTTATCTCTGCCAAACATAATGTGAGCGCCACAAACATACTCTCTTGCATTTTTGGCTCCCGCATAACAAACAGCCCAACAACACACAAGCTCCTCATAGTAAACAACAACAAATATAATAACGGACAATGTTAGGCTCCCACACACAAACACACACACTCTAGCATGCTCTTTTGTTATATGGCTCCACATAAACAGAGACGAATGTGTTACTGTTTATTGTGGGACTCGGTACGAAGAGCTCACGAAATGACTTACCGACTCCGTGTTTACGTTATGCCACACGAACTCTGTAACTGTTCGCCTGTAACAGGTCTCCATAGAGGAATAACACAGAAAGAGAGACTCACGTAGTGGCTCATGTTTGTCTTCGTTATATGCTGTTATGCATGCCTTCACTGAAATGTGTTGCTGTTATGTACTGATGTTGTTGTTATGTTTACATTGTAAGTGGAAATTTTACATTACAAAGGCTTTGCAAAGAGGAAAATGCTGTTGGCTGTTGTTATGGTATAACAAATAACAGGAATGTTAATGGAATCCAATAAGAAAATACAGAAATTTAATTCGAAAGGCTGTTAATCAGATACTGTTAGTATTTGATAGGAAAATCAAATAGATTTTAATAGATTTCTGTGACTGTTTCAATTCCATACGTTCCGATGAAAAATAAAAGTAAAATACTTGTATAAATAAAATCAATCACTCAACAATTAGGGACAATTAACCAGTAAGGAAAGTGGTAAAGTCGGACTGGGCCAACAATATGATACCCTTTACCACTTTGGGTATATTCTACATATGTATCAAAACATACATCGGCTTTTCAAAGGAACATTGACGTTAAATTGAACAAACTTAAATATGCGATCTAGAAGTAAACCGACTAACGTCAATTCCAATACACCTAAGTCTGTTTTTACACGGTACATTGGTTCCAGAAGAAGCCGTGTAAAAAAACAGTGTAAAAAAACATTGATCTTATACATAAAGGGGATTCCCCTAAATTAGTGCTATTCACATTTGCTTTGGCCAGTAAAAATGTTTGGAACGCGCTAAAGGGGAATTCACTTAAATCTTTAGGCTAGTGTCCGCAAACTATCGATACTATCGATGGTTTCAGACTTTTTTCTTTCATAAATACTTTTTTGTGATATGAACATACTTCGCAAAAATTAAATTTGACAAAAAAGTTAAGTACATAAAATTTCAAATCGTGCTAAATGGAATAAAATCGTCTAAAAAAATTAAAAATATATAATTTTCAAACCCGTCTTATATCGAAACCATGTACAAAAAGACCGTGTAAAAACAGAGGTGTAGATGCCATTCTGTAACGTATTCTAAATTTTGTAAATGGAATTAAAGCAAACATTATCAGGCACCCCTTGATTATTTGGCGTACAATAAACATTAATAGGTCGAAATTATATATGTGGAAGTTATGCTATATCTAAATATGAACCGATTTCAAGGAAACTTGCCAGAGATTAATATATATTAATTTCAGATCGTTGCGTCAATCGGCCTAGCACCAGTTAAATTCGGACGAAAGTATATATAGGTGCTATATGTAAATCTGCACCTATTTCATGAAAACTTGACACACGAAAGGGTATAGTAACTTCAGTAAATCGGACAAATCTATATATGGGAGTTATATTTAAATCTGAAACGATTTTCGAAACTTAGCAAACTTAGTACACATCATGATGGACCTAATTCAGTACCTTATGCCGAATTCCGTACAAATCGAAAGATATATAAGGTCTTTGGTGCCCCATTTACCTTAAATCTGAACCGATTTTCTCGAAACATGACACACGTCATTATAGACTCAATTCAGTACACTATGCAAAATTTCGTGCAAATCGAAATATATATAGGGACTTTGTTGCACCATTCACACAAAATCGGACAAATCTATATATGGGAATTTTCTCTAAATCTGAACCGATTTTCTCGAAACTTAACACACGTCACTCTGGAGCTATGTCATTACCCTATGCCAAATTTCATGCAAATTGAAAGATATATATGGTCTATGGTGCCCCATTTTCCTTAAATCGGACGAAAATGTGTATGGGGGCTATATCTAAATCTGACCCGCTTTTATCCAAACTTGACACACTTTATTACAGACCCAATTTAGTACACTATGCAAAATTTCGTGCAAATCGAATGATTTATAGGGACTTTGGTACAACATTTACATTAAATCGGACGAAAATATATACAGGAGCTATATCTAAATCTGAACCGATTTTCAGGAAACTTAAAACACATCATTCTAAACCTAATTCATTACGCTGTGCCAAATTTCGAGCAAATCGAGAGATATATAGGGTCTTTGGTGCCCCATTTACCTTAAATCGGACGAAAATATGTATGGGGGCTATATCTAAATCTGACCCGACTTTCTCGAAACTTGACACATGTCATTCTAGACTCAATTCAGTACACTATACAAAATTTCGTGCAAATTGAAAGATATATACGGATTTAGGTGTCTCATTTACCTTAAATCGCAGGAAAATATGTATGGGGGCTATATCTAAATCTGACCCGATTTTCTCGAAAATTGACGCACCTCATTATAGACTCAATTCAGTACACTATGCAAAATTTCGTGCAAATCGAAAGACATATAGGGTCTTTGGTGCCCCATTTACCTTAAATCGGACGAAAATATATATGGGAGCTATATGTAAATCTGAACCGTTTTTTTTTCAATTTCAATAGGGTTTGTTCTTGGGCCAAATAAGTGACTTGTGCCAAATTTCATCTAAATCGGATCATAAATGTGCCCTGTACTTTGTTTACTATTTAACATCTACAGACGGACGCACCACAGTGGGAAAAAATGCAGATCTAGCGCGCAGAAAATCAAAGTAGATGTTTTACTGTATGTTTATCGATATTTTGGATAAGAATAGATTTAGATGGACAATTTTAATTATTTTATGAAAAAATTTGGCAATTTTTTTTTTTATTAACCCATTAAGCGCCGATTTTTTTTTTTAGAAAAAAACTTAAATTTTTTGGTGTAAATTACTATTTTGAAGCAATTGAAATATTTTATAATAAGCAATATTTTTCGTTATAACTAATAGTACTCCTAAAATGGAAGCTTCTTTTAAAAATTCCGAAACATTTGGAGGGTAAAAAGTGGGTTAAGGCCAAACACTATTGTTATTATATATATCTTTATTATTGTAAATATTACATATCTAAAACATTAAACTATATATATTTTACAAAATTTAGGCGTTACTTATTAAATACTAATCACATTCAGAATCCGAGTTTTGATCGGAATTAGTTGGTAGCATTGGATCCTCCAGTAGTTTAAGGACTTCTTCAGATAGTGGCTCACTATATCGATGGTTAAGAGATGTACTACGAGACAAACTTGATATTTTTGGATCAGAAGAAAATAGCAACCTATTGAAAAGATCCCTCATTGTTTCCTCACGACTAATTTTTCTGGTCTACAGTTCCCTGTAGTTCCGAAAGTCCTTATTTCTGGATTCCATGGCTTCTTCAGACAACATTCCTATGGGCAAAGCTGCACATTTAATTATATCAGCTCCATGCACTAATATTTTGTGTATGCTTGAAGGCATATAGAACCAAGGATATAATTCCACGAAAAAAAAAAATAAATGTTTCCTCAGTAAGTTTTTCAAATGACTCTGCGTTAATAGCATATCCACAGGCCATCGTTGAAAGGATGATACTAAAATTTTTAATTAATTTTTCATCAACACCAGTTATCGATGATGCCAAGCCAGGTTGGCTAAAAACGCCTAGCAATATTGCCATCGTTTGTTGTTCCGGATACTGACTTAGGTGTGTCAACAATAATGTGCATTTCTTCCTTCAAATCATTAATGATACGTGCCTTCCTTTCTTCGAAAAGTGGCCGATCGGAGCTATTAATTTTCCACTTTTTCAAAACCAGTCGGTATGAAATGTGCAATATACATTCTAAAAATCGAATCCTTGCATGTAAGGTAGACAGACCGTATTCGTATAAATTGATGTTTGGGGTTAATGACGAAATTTTGTTGTAATCATTCATTACTTTTGCTGTTATGTGCTTATAGCGAAAACCATAAATGTAGGTAAAACAGTGTATATATGAATGTTACACCAATGATATTTTTCAGGGTTCATATAGTGGACCCTTTACCTGCGGTATTTTAGAAGACTCTTACAACCGATTTCGTTGTAATTTTAATTTTCATTTAGAAAGACATTTGGAATAAATGTATATTCAGTGCATGAGTTTAAAATCAACGTTTGGAGCAGCTTACTTAAATCCCTCATTTTCATACTCACACCCATTACTATTGAACATTAGGATGTACATTTTGAACTTATTTTTTTTCTTATCTGCTATGCTGTGATCTATTCCAAGTCATATTTGATGAATTATATCAAAAAAATTCACAAATTTTTAATTTTATTTGAACAAAACCTTAAAAAAGCTTCCTACACAAAACTGGCATTTTTTCAAAAAATTGCCATAAATCCGAGAATCGCAGGAAGTCGCAGGAAAAAATTTAGTATGATGTTCTAGACAGACACACAAGAAAAATAAAACAAAAATCAAAGCTGAACTCAACTGCACTCCATACTAAACCCCTATTTTAATTGAAGGAATTAAAAAAAACGGACCTTACATATATTTAGCCCGAAACACCTAAATTAAAATAACTTATGGGTTATATAACTATACCATTTAATTAAATACCAATACTATATATCAAAAATGGACAAAATTTTATAATAATATATTCACAGAATGCACACGACCATCGCAATTTTATAGCAAAAAAATGCCATTTTTAACATTGGAAAAATTTTCTGTTTTAAATATACCGTTATTCCGTTCTAGCTTATCAATTCGGATTATTTTATACGGACTTAAGTACTCTCAACACTCTACTTTAAAACTGCATTAATGTTTTAAAGTTTCCTTCAACTTCATTTTTTGATTTTCTGCGCGCTAGATCGGTATTTTTTCCCACTGTGCGCACGGGCTATGTATGCCCGACTCAGAAAGTGATTCTATGCATAGTCTCAAAAGGAACCATGTGTCTATCTTGTTTCCTTTTGCCTTTGTGGTGAAGGGTATAAAAAAAGATTGCCTTTTTATGCCCTTCACCACTCTGTGGTACAGGGTATTATCTCTTTGTGCATATGTTTGTAACAGGCAAAAATAATCGAGATAGACCCATGGTACCTTTTGAGAATATGCAGAGAATCACTTTCTGAGTCGATTTATGCATGTCCGGCTGTCGGTCCGTCCGTCTGTCCATGTTAAATTGTAAACAAAGTACAGGTCGCATTTATGATCCGAATTGAATGAAATTTGGCATAGGTCACTTATTTGGCTCAAGGACGAACCTTATTGAAATTGGGAAAATCGATTCAGATTTAGATGTAGCTCCCATATATATTTTCGTCCGATTTAATGTAAATGGGGCACCAAAGTCCCCATATATCTTTTTATGTGCACGAAATTTGACACAGCATAATGAATTAGGCCTAGAATGATGTATGTTAAGTTTCCTGGAAATCGGTTCATACTTAGATATAGATCCCATATATACTATAGACCGATTTTATGTAAATGGTGCACCAAAGTCCCTATATATCTTTCGATTAGCAGGAAATTTGGCACAGCGTAATGACTTAGGTCTAGTATGATGTGTGGTAAGTTTCCTAATAATCGGTTCAGATTTAGATATAGCTCCCATATACATTTTCGTCCGATTTAATATAAATGGTGCGCCAAAGTCCCTATATAACTTTCGATTTGCACGATATTTTGGCATAGCGTACTCAATTAAGTCTTGAATGATGTGTGCTAATTTTCGTAAAAATCGGTTCAGATTCAGATATAGCTCCCATATATATTTTCGTCCGATTTAATATAAATGGTGCGCCAAAGTCCCTATTAATCTTTCGATTTGCACCAAAATTGGCACAGTGCACTTAATTAGGTCTCGAATAACGTGTGTCAAGTTTCCTGAAAATCGGTTCAGATTTAGATATAGATCCCATATATATTTTCGTCCGATTTAATGTAAATGGTACGCCAAAGTCCCTATATATGCTTCGATTTGCACGAAATTTGGCATAAGGTACTGAATTGAGTGTAAAATGATGTGTGCTGAGTTTCATAATAATCGGTTCAGATTTAGATATAGCTCCCATATATATTTTCGTCCGATTTGCACGAAAATTGGCACAGTGCACTTAATTAGGTCTCGAATGTTGTGTGTTAAGTTTCCTGAAAATCAGTTCAGATTTAGATATAGCTCCCATATATATTTTCGTCCGATTTAATGTAAATGGTGCACCAAAGTGGCTATGTATCTTTCGATTTGCACGAAATTTGGCATATGTGCAAATCGAAAGATGATGTGTGCTGAGTTTCATGATAATCGGTTCAGATTTAGATATAGCTCCCATATATAGTTTCGTCCGATTTTACGTAATTGGTGCACCAAAATCCCGATAAATTTTTCGATTTTTCCTCCATTAAGTCTAGAATGATGTGTATTAAGTTTCGTGAAAATCGGTTCAGATTTAGATATAGTTCGTAGTTTTTTGAAATAATTTTTTCAAGGCTCTATAAGAGGCGTGGATTTTTTGAAGAATATCTTTCTAGATCCTGTAACCTTCTGTCATATAAAATCTGCTCATAACATACAGTCGTTATATGTTACGGTAAGACCCCATATACAGAATACCACCGTTATATTGAATCCTCTAACATAACAGAGTAATACCTCCACTACCACAACGTAAGAGTAGCATAAATGGTTATGATGTTTCTGTTGTTTTTACTTTCCCTGATCCAGTTACAATGTTGTACGGATGGGGATGGGTGTCCTGTAATACCAATCTACCTACATGTCATTGTCGTTTACATACAACATTTCTCGATTCCTTATGTTTCTCTTTACTTATTATGTGTTCTCCCTACATTGTCCACCTTTCCTTTTTCAGGCGTTTTATTTCAGTTTACTTCCACTTCTCCACTCTGCTGGGTGGGTGGTAATTGGGTGGCCACAGTACCACTTTGGAGAATTTTATTTTTTTGGGGTTCAGGTGTATAACTTTGCTACGAAGTTGGACGAAGAGTTATTAACTTTTTCGAACCAACCCAGCCACCCACTCGCCTTGCCATGTCATGATGGACATTATGAGAATGATGATGAGTGGGGGGTGGCCGAAAGAGAACAAGAGGTAGAAAATAAGTAAAAACAAGTTATTTAAAGGAACTTAAATTTAGTTTTTAACTCAAAAAGGAAACTATGAGTAATAAGAAATAAAAACAAAAAAAGCACAAGAACAACGACAGTAACAAAAATGGTAGTTAAACAACTAAAACAAAAACGAACGAAAGAAAGAAAAACAAATATATATGTAGGTAAATATGGAAATGAGTTAAAGAGAGTTACTGGATACTTTAGAATTTAAGGAATTTTTCTGATTTGAATTAAAAAATATTCCTCCACGCCTCCGATAAGCCTTGAAAAAAATTATTTTACAAATCCACTCCTCCGATAAGCCTTGAAAAAAATTATTTTACAAATCCACTCCTCCGATAAGCCTTGAAAAAAATTATTTTACAAATCCACGCCTCCGATAAGCCTTGAAAAAAATTTTTAAAAAATCCACGCCTCCGATAAGCCTTGAAAAAAATTATTTTACAAATCCACGCCTCCGATAAGCCTTGAAAAAAATTATTTTACAAATCCACGCCTCCGATAAGCCTTGAAAAAAATTATTTTACAAATCCACGCCTCCGATAAGCCTTGAAAAAAATTATTTTACAAATCCACGCCTCCGATAAGCCTTGAAAAAAATTATTTTACAAATCCACGCCTCCGATAAGCCTTGAAAAAAATTATTTTACAAATCCACGCCTCCGATAAGCCTTGAAAAAAGTTATTTTACAAATCCACGCCTCCGATAAGCCTTGAAAAAAATTATTTTACAAATCCACGCCTCCTATAAGCCTTGAAAAAAATTACTTTACAAACCCACGCCTCCTATAAGCCTTGAAAAAAAATTATTTTACAAATCCACGCCTCCGATAAGCCTTGGAAAAAATTATTTAAAAAATCCACACTTTATAGAAAGCCTTGAAATAAATTATTTAAAAAATCCACACCTTATAGAAAGCATTGAAAAAAATTATTTAAAAAATCCACGCCTTATAGAGAGCCTTGAAAAAAATTATTTAAAAAATCCACGCCTTATAGAGAGCCTTGAAAAAAATTATTTAAAAAATCCACGCCTTATAGAGAGCCTTGAAAAAAATTATTTAAAAAATCCACGCCTTATAGAGAGCCTTGAAAAAAATTATTTAAAAAATCCACGCCTTATAGACAGCCTTGAAAAAAATTATTTAAAAAATCCACGCCTTATAGAGAGCCTTGAAAAAAATTATTTAAAAAATCCACGCTTATAGAGAGCCTTGAAAAAAATTATTTAAAAAATCCACGCCTTATAGAGAGCCTTGAAAAAAATTATTTAAAAAATCCACGCCTTGTGTAAGCCTTGAATAAAAATATTTAAAAAATCCACGCCTTATAGAGAGCCTTGAAAAAAATTATTTAAAAAATCCACGCTTATAGAGAGCCTTGAAAAAAATTATTTAAAAAATCCACGCCTTATAGAGAGCCTTGAAAAAAATTATTTTACAAATCCACGCCTCCGATAAGCCTTGAAAAAAATTATTTTACAAATCCACGCCTTCTTTGTGTAAGCCTGGAAAAAATTATTTAAAAAATCCACGCCCTAAGCCTTGAAAAAAAATTATTTAAAAAATCCACACCTTATAGAAAGCCTTGAAAAAAATTATTTAAAAAATCCAGGCCTTATAGAGAGCCTTGAAAAAAATTATTTAAAAAATCCACGCCTTATAGAGAGCCTTGAAAAAAATTATTTAAAAAATCCACGCCTTGTGTAAGCATTGAAAAAAATTATTTAAAAAATCCACGCCTCCGATAAGCCTTGAAAAAAATTATTTTACAAATCCACGCCTCCGATAAGCCTTGAAAAAAATTATTTAAAAAATCCACGCCTCATATACGCCTTGAAAAAAATTACTTTACAAATCCACGCCTCCTATAAGCCTTGAAAAAAAAATTATTTAAAAAATCCACGCCCTAAGCCTTGAAAAAAATTATTTAAAAAATCCACGCCTTATAGAGAGCCTTGAAAAAAATTATTTAAAAAATCCACGCCTTATAGAGAGCCTTGAAAAAAATTATTTAAAAAATCCACGCCTTAGAAGGCAGGCCTTGAACAAATTATTTAAAAATGGCACGCCTTAGAAGATAGCCTTGAAAAAAATTATTTAAAAAATCCACGCCTCTTGTAATGCCTTGAAAAAAATTATTTAAAAAATCCACGCCTCTTGTAATGCCTTGAAAAAAATTATTTAAAAAATCCACGCCTCTTGTAATGCCTTGAAAAAAATTATTTAAAAAATCCACGCCTTATGAGAGCCTTGAAAAAAATTATTTAAAAAATCCACGCCTTGTGTAAGCCTTGAAAAAAATTATTTAAAAAATCCACGCCTTGTGTAAGCCTTGAAAAAAATTATTTAAAAAATCCACGCCTTGTGTAAGCCTTGAAAAAAATTATTTAAAAAATCCACGCCTTGTGTAAGCCTTGAAAAAAATTATTTAAAAAATCCACGCCTTGTGTAAGCCTTGAAAAAAATTATTTAAAAAATCCACGCCTTGTATAGGTCATTGAAAAAAATTATTTAAAAAATCCACGCCTTGTATAGGTCCTTGAAAAAAATTATTTAAAAAATCCACGCCTTGTATAGGTCCTTGAAAAAAATTATTTAAAAAATCCACGCCTTGTGTAAGCCTTGAAAAAAATTATTTAAAAAATCCACGCCTTGTGTAAGCCTTGAAAAAAATTATTTAAAAAATCCACGCCTTGTGTAAGCCTTGAAAAAAATTATTTAAAAAATCCACGCCTTGTGTAAGCCTTGAAAAAAATTATTTAAAAAATCCACGCCTTGTGTAAGCCTTGAAAAAAATTATTTAAAAAATCCACGCCCTAAGCCTTGAAAAAAATTATTTCAAAAATCAACGCCATAAGCCTTGAAAAAAATTATTTAAAAAATCCACGCCCTAAGCCTTGAAAAAATTATTTAAAAAATCAACGCCCTAAGCCTTGAAAAAAATTATTTAAAAAATCCACGCCCTAAGCCTTGAAAAAAAATTATTTAAAAAATCCACGCCTTATTGAGAGCATTGAAAAAAATTATTTAAAAAATCCACGCCTTCTTTGTGTAAGCCTTGAAAAAAATTATTTAAAAAATCCACGCCTTCCTTGTGTAAGCCTAGAAAAAATATTATTTAAAAAAAATCAAGTTTGTGAAAAAGTATTTTTAATAAATCCACGCCTCTTTGGCAGCCTTAAAAAATATTTTTCTTTACATTGACCCAAAAAAAAAAAAAAATTCTTAAATATTTTTCCCCATTAAAAAATCATTATATTGGAAGTCTTACAACATAATGCTATTTGACAAAGAATTTTTTTGTTTGAGCAAAAAAGAATTTGCCAACTTATTTAACGTGTTCTGTTCTGTTCTGCTGTACTCCTTAATACTACTCCATTGCACACTGGCCGAAGGGGCCCGGAGAGTGGGTGGGAGGAGTTTGTTCAGGTCTTACACAGTTAACTGTGTACACCTGTCCATTAAATATTTAATATTATTGATTACTTTTTGCCAACTTTCATGCCTCCCATTCCCCAGCATGATTCCATGGGTCGGTCGGTCGGTTGCCCAGTAAAAGCAATTTTTCCTATTGTATCAACATAATTTGCTCGATTTATGGCAGCAGGTTGAATGAAGTAGGCAGTATATATTGTATATGTATAGAGAAAAAGAGAACAATGGCAATGTACAACAACAGTATCGAAATTTACAACAATACAACTGATTTACAATAATACTGCTACAATATTTGGAGTTGAACCGGAAATATAGTAAAAAAATGAATGCCCAACTCCCTAACCACCCATCCACCTCACGTATACGATGTAATGGGGATACTCTCTATGTGCTCTCTTGCTCCATCATTCGCACTCTCTCTCTTTACAATACACATTAAAATTGTGAACGTTATTCTCTGTTTGTTTTATAAATTAGTTATGGCAATTTCAATAACAATCGGCATTTGGCAACAACACTAGCGAAAAAAGCAACAATGTTAAGTGCCGGTCGGCGGCAAGCAACAATGTTGTATGGCTCGTGTTATTCAATTATGGGGAGAGCATAATGCTATGCGCTCATAACTTATGAGCGCATAGCATTATGGCATAATGCTTATGCTCTCCCAATTTGTATGGCAAATAACGGAAGAGTAAACATTGCAGTCACTGAGGCAAATAATAACAGAATTTAACAGGCTTACATTGATTCTCTTCGTTAACAGTGTTAGTGGTAAGAGAACCCATTTCTAAAGAAAATCTCTGTAAGTAACATTAGTACTGTTATTGGTGAAATTACAGGGCTAGTCATGATTACAATGATGGCGTATAAGAGTTTTCGTTGTCAAATGTTCTCAGGGTTTTCAGAGGGAAATAAATTGGAATTGAAACAAAGTTGTTGTGCTTGAGTTTCCGTTTCTTCTGTTAAACGTAGTTTGATCTGTTTTGAAATACGAACATTTGTACTGTACAAACAAATTTTATACAGAAACATAGGGAGAGAAAATGCATATGGAGTTATAGGTAAATTATTAATGCACAAATTAGTTCATTACTCCAACCAAAGATGGCGCTGGGAGTTAACAAAAATTATGTAAAAAATCTACGCCTTATATAGAGCCTCGAAAAAATTATTTTAACCAGCAAGCAAAAATTCAAAAGTCGGGCGGGGCCGACTATATAATAATCTTCATCACTATGGGTAATGGGACGAAATTAAATGTGTAATTTACATAGATATTTGAACCAATTACAAAACCCCATAGATATACTATTCTGAAATCTATAAATAAATCTATAAAAATATATATATATATATATGGAAGATATATCTATATCTAAACGGATTTTCACGAAATACCCAATTTTGTGCAAATCGAAAGAATATAGGGGTGTACCATTAACATAAACATTAACATAAAAAAACATATGGTGTACCATTAACGTAAAATCTGAAACGACTTTCTCAAAAATTAATACGCTTCATTCTAGACTTGATTCAGTACGTCATGCCGAATTTTGTCCCATTTGGAAAATTAATAGGGGCTTTGGTGCATCATTTACTTTGAATCGGACAAAAATATATATGGGAGCTATATCTAAATCTGAACCGACTTTCAGGAAACTTAACATAAATCATTCTAGACTCAATTTAGTACGCTATGCCAAATTTCGTGCAAATCGAAAGATATATAGGGACTTTGGTGCACCATCTAATATAAATAGATTTTCACGAAACATAGCGCACATCATTCCAGACTCAATTCAGTGCTCTGTGCCAAATTTCGTGCAAATTAAGAATATACAGGGACTTTGATGCACTTGTTTACCATGTTTGACCCATTATATCGATGTCATCGGCGTAGGCGAGTAACTGGTGTTGTTTGGTGTACAGAGTGCCATTTCTGTTCACTTTTGCCTCTCGCATGACCAAGTTGTAGGGCAGCTTTATAGTTGAGGAATAGGTGGAATGTGTCGATATGAGTTTCAGTGGGTTTTTTTCCAGGATTTGGCGCAGAGTGAAAATCTGGTCAATGGTGGATTTACCAGGTCTGAAGCCACATTGGTATGGTCCACTAATGTCATTGACCATTGGCTTCAGTCGTTCACACAGCACACTGGATAGCACTTTATATGCGATAGGAAGGATACTTATTCCTCTGTAGTTGACACATATCGTCTTGTCTCCTTTTTTGTGCTCGGGATACAGGATGCCAAGGTTCCAATCATTGGTCATGCATTCTTCTAGCCAAATTGTACTAATCAGCTGGTGCATGCTCCTTACCACCAGTCTTGAATAGGTCGGCGTGTAATCCATCGGCACCTGCTGCTTGATTATTCTTCAGCCGATTGATTGCTATTCTGACTTCATCTAAGCTAGGTGGTATACACACTATACCGTCATCCTTATATAGAGCTCTGAAAAAAATTCTACGCTTTATATAGAGCTCTGAAAAAAAATCTACGCCTTATGTAGAGCTCTTAAAAAAAATATTTGAAAAATCTACGCCTTATGTAGAGCTCTTAAAAAAAATATTTGAAAAATCTACGCCTTATGTAGAGCTCTTAAAAAAAATATTTGAAAAATCTACGCCTTATGTAGAGCTCTTAAAAAAAATATTTGAAAAATCTACGCCTTATGTAGAGCTCTTGAAAAAAATATTTGAAAAATCTACGCCTTATGTAGAGCTCTTGAAAAAAATATTTAAAAAATCTACGTCTTGTATAGATGTTGGAAAAAATTATTTAAAAAATCCCCGCCTTGTATAGATGTTGGAAAAAATTATTTAAAAAATCTACGCCTTGTATAGATGTTGGAAAAAATTATTTAAAAAATCTACGTCTTGTATAGATGTTGGAAAAAATTATTTAAAAAATCTACGCCTTGTATAGATGTTGGAAAATATTATTTAAAAAATCTACGCCTTGTATAGATGTTGGAAAAAATTATTTAAAAAAATCTACGCCCTGTATAGATGTTGGAAAAAATTATTTAAAACATCCACGCCTTGTATAGATGTTGGAAAAAATTCTTTAAAACATCCACGCCTTGTATAGATGTTGGAAAAAATTATTTAAAACATCCACGCCTTGTATAGATGTTGGAAAAAATTATTTAAAACATCTACGCCTTGTATAGAAGACCTTCCAACACTTCCTGTGCTAATTGCTGGCATTTGTTTCACCATTTACATAAAATAGTACCCTCCAATTAAATTGTCCTTTAAAGTGTTTCCTTTTTAAGGATTTTTTTTTTCTGGCTCAACAAAAAAAAGGTATGCTCGTATTAACAATACATCAAAATTAGGTCATCTTCACTAAAGTCTCAATGAAGAAAAAAACTGTTAAAAATTGTAACAAACAAGCAAAAAAAAATCACAGCTAACAATGAATGGAAACATTGGGGACAAATCATTAAAAATAGCTAAAATACCGACAACCAACAAAATAAACAAGGAGAACACCAACAACAACAAAGAAAATTTTCTTCTGTCATTGTTGACGAAAAATTATGCATCGAGAAGAGGATGTCCCCAATAAAAAAAAAACATCTTCCCAGCTCGCTTGCTTACTTGCTGGTACGATAACGTGGCTTT
>NW_026881869.1:0-35821 GCF_032173495.1 Musca vetustissima
GCTGCAACATTATAAGGTGTCGGGTGGTGGATGTTAGGCAATCGTCCAGTACAGATCTATCTCGCTTGAAATGAACTCTAGTGACCCATACATGGAATGTATGTGAATAGTGGTCAAGTGACGTAACGCCGAGGTAAAGTTACATACCGCCGTTAAATAGATGTACCCGCTTTACTTGCAAAACATTAGTCATTATTTGGAAGGCAATAACCTTCTGGAGATTCCTCATGCTTAACGCTTTGCACGGTGAATGAGGACTTACCCACCAGGATAAGGGGAGACTACCAAAGCTCACACGATGGGTTTCGTGTTTCCTGGTTGACGAGTGGCGCTGCTTAGCACCCCGTCATTTGAGTCAGATAACCTTCATCAATGGACCACTCCATCTCATAACTTCCGAACGCCATACTTTCCTTAACAATGGGAAAGTCAATTAGCAAGAGATCAGAAATTTCAACAATCGTCACAACTCGTCTTCTAATACTCGGGTATTTACCACATAAAAGCTTAGATGCGGTCACCTTTGAATGTTTTGGTCGATGGGTCCACAATTCCGACCACCAATTACCCCAATATTCTTGGGGTCACATTCGATAGCCCTTACAAGTCGACCACGCATAATGGTCCACATGACATGCTACCCCACCAAGTCTAATCGATTTAAAAGGCGATGTATTTTCTATGCATCTATGAGAAGGAAACAAGGGTTTGGGAACAGCTCTCTCATGAATTCTGTATATACCAAACACATGTCAGGTCCGAAGATGGAGTCGTCGATCATTCCCTTCTGATACATTTCCCCTAAAAGTTAAACTTTGTCAAATTTGTAAATTATATAGTTTTAAAAAGTATCGTCCGAAAATGAGGCTTATCCTTCAAGTCCTTGGTGAAATTAACATGAATAGGTCTAAATTATATATGGAAGCTATGCTATATCTAAATCTGAACCGATTTCAAGGAAACTTGCCAGAGGTAAATTTATATTAACTTCAGTACGTTTTGGCAATCGGCCTAGCTATGGGTCTTTAGTGCACAATTTACATTAAATCGGACGAAAATATATTTGGGAGCTACATCTAAATCTGATCCAATTTTCACGAAGCTTAGCACACATTATTTAGACTCAATTCAGTACACTATGCCAAATTTCGTGCAAATCGAAAGATATATAGGGACTTCGGTACAACATTTACATAAAATCGGAAGAAAATATATGTGAGGTATATCTAAATCTGAACTGATTTTCACCATTTTCAGTAGAGTTCACAGTACCAAATTTCATTCAAATCGGATTATAAATGCGACCTGTACTTTGCATAAATCGACTCAGAAAGTGATTATATGCATATTCTCAAAAGGAACCATAGGTCCACTCGATTCATTTTGCCCGTAATACCATGTATCACAGCGTGGTGAAGGGTATAAAAATGTGGTTGGATTTTCTACTTCTAATCACAACATCTTCCAATGTAAAATCGCTTTCAGACACTGTATATTTTAAATAGCAACAACAAGTAATCTATAATATTCACCAGAATAACACATATGCAAGTGTAGCATAGGCAGATAGCAAGTCGCAGTACAACTACAAGTGAAATAAGTAGAGATTTTGTTGTTGTTTTTGAGTGAACCTACCTTGTGTTCAACAATGATTCTTTACCTTCCTTCTTGCTTACATTTTCCATCATCCCGGAAGTGCATAAGTAGCCATCATGTAAAATAAAAATTGGCATTTTGTAGTGGTACTGCTGTTACGTTATTTCAGATGCGGTGGCTGTTTGGCTGCCAAACAGCCAGTCGACCTCAAAGAATTCTCCCACCCCACTACAGCGGCCAAGCAACAACAAGTCAGCAGCGACTATGAGGCATGGCAGCAAATGTTGTTTTATCCTTTGTCGAAATTGTTACCGTTGAAGTATGTTGCAGTTGGTGGTGGTGTGGTGCTGGCTGCACCAGCAACACAGTTGATATTGCATCATTTCAATCGATTGGTATTGAAATTGTTTTCATATCAAACAAACATATAAATGTGGTAAACGAGCGAGTGAATATTCGAACCATGTAATTTAAGTTACGTTTTTCAAATGGCAGATACTATTTAACTTTTCTTTTTTTACCCGAACAACTGCAACAACAACCAAACTCCAGAAACAAGAACCCCAATGAAATCGCCAACAAGCAGCAACTGATCAAGGAAATTCCTCTCATAGCCCATCGATAGATAGCAGGAGTCATCGGCAGTGATGTCGTCGACGTCGTCATAGTTGTTTTTGTCGTTATTCAAACGACGACGGACGAACGAACGGAAAACAACTGCTGCAGCCAAGCCTTTTGCTGACTGGCATGTTGTTACTCCAGTCGGCTAGCTGGCCAACATTATCAATGACAGTTAAGAACCGCCAGTTTTCCTAGCTGTGTCCGCCATTCAACTCAATATGAAAATGAAAAACTTTTGAAATGGTATATAATTCCAAAAGTGATTTGAGTTGAGTCCTCCTCATAGCTCAGTCATTTGAAATTCCTTTGATATTTTATGTCCAACTTAAATGAAAATTAACTGCCAATATTACGAACTTTTGTAATCGTAGCAAAATATTGATAGCCGGCAATTTTAGCGGATATGTGTTGAAGATTTCCAATTTCAACTAATTTCACAAAGGGGAAGGAAATCTCTAGCGATAATCCTCCTTCAACGTAATCGAAGATTTTATTGTTGTTATTGTGTTGAAATTAAAATTAATTTATATAAGAATGGTGACAGTTATACAATAATTGAGGTAAACATTTTCCAGGGATTTTTTTTAATTTAATTGAAATTATAGTGTAGCGTTAATGGAACGATAAGGAAGTTTGAATCTCAAAATGAGACGATATAGACACATGATTCCTTTTGAGAATATGCATAAAATCACTTTCTGAGCCGATTTATGCATGTCAGTCCGTCCGCCCATGTTAAATTGTAAACAAAGTATAGGTCACATCTATGATCCGAATTGTATGAAATTTGTCGCAGCTCATTTATTTGGCGCAAGGACGAACCCTATTGAAATTCCAAAATAATCGGTTCAGATATAGCTCCCAAATATATTTTATATATATCCTTCGATCTGCAAGAAGGATGTGTGCTAGGTTTCGTGAAAATCGGTTTTGATTTACATATAGCTCCCATTTATATTTTCGTCTGATTTTATGTAAATTGTGCACTGAAGGCCCGATTGGCACATAATTTTGTACAATTTACTGAAGTTAATAAAAATTAATCTCTGGCAAGTTTCATTGAAATCGGTTCATATTTAGATATAGCTCCGATTTTAGGTACATGGTGCACCAAACTCCTAATGTTTGTCCGATTGACGAAATTTTGCACAACGTAACAAATTGAGCCTAGAGTTTTATTGAAATTGGTGCAGATACAAACAAAGCTTCCATATATATTTCGAAAGGGTACCTAATTCAAATTAAATTTTTTAAAAGTGCGACATCGATTTCCATAAATTTGTTGCGAATGAAATTAAATCTGACATAGGTTGCAGAAAGGCCTGTGCATTCATTGATGTTAGTCGGTTCACTTACAGATATTTACTTAATTAGCTGGCTTGTTACAGAAAGGTTGTTCCATAAGCCGAGCTTAAAAAATATTTCCAGGCGCGTCGGTCTTGTTCGCATCTCATCCTATTTAAAAAAAAAACATGTTCCGAGATGTTGTCTTCCACTTGATCTTTTCATCGGATTGGTGGCCTCCCCCTCTGCGTGTACCATTACTTTGCTCGCTTTTATATGCATTTTGTGCTGGGACATCCTCTTCTAGCCAAATTTTCCTAATCAGCTGATGCATGCTCCTGACTAGAATCTGACCTGCTGATTATTCTTCAGCCGATTAATTGCTATTCTGACCTCATCTTAGTGGTATACATTCTATACCGTCATCTCTTATTGTTTCTGGGGTATCTTCTTCATCGCCACTATTTGATACCAGAAGCTTTTCAAAATGCTCCTTCCATAACCTCAACACGCTGTCTGTATTTGTCACCAGGTTTCCTTCTTCATCCCTACAGGAAGATGTGCCTGCACCAAAGCCTTCGGTTTGGTATTTTACTCGTTGTAAATTTTTCGGACTTCATTCTGACCCCTATAGATCTCGATTTGCTCACGCTCACGTTTTTCTTGTTATTTCTTCTTTTTTCTGAAAACAAGTTTCTCCTCTCTCCTTTTCTCCCGATAGTTCACCATCGCATTACGTGTTGCTACTGTCCGTAGGGTTGCCCTATACGCTGCGTTTTTCATATCAGTAGCATTACGACACTCCTGATCGTACCACGGATTTCTTGATGGTGGTCTTTGGTACCCATGTGTTACTTTAGCTGCAGTTTGTAGGGAGTGGGCAATTCTTTGCCATTGTGCTTCTATACTATTATCGGGACAAGAAGTGTTTTCGTCAAGCAGGTGGGTAAGTTGAGCGGAGTAGGCCTCTGCTACCTCTGCTACCTGTTTTCGACGTCGAGTTTCCGTGTTACATTAGGTCGCATCATTGCTGAAACATTAAGACGGGTGCGAACCTTGGCTGCCACAAGGTAATGGTCCAAATCGATATTCGCTCCTCGTATCGAACGAACGTCTAAAACACTGGATGAATGCCTTCCGTCTATCACAACATGGTCAATTTGATTTCCCGTTGCTTGATCAGGAGAAATCCATGTGGCCTTATGTATATCGAGATGCGTGAATCGGGTGCTGCTAACTACCATGTTTTTGCTGCCGTTGTCGGATGTTTCTTCATTAACTACACCAGTACAGAAAATATCGTCCTACAATGGCAGGAAGTTGAGTCAATAAGGTAAAAAAAAAAATGGAGATCAGAAAATGTCCATTCAGGTACATAGTGAATGGATCTGAATTGCGATTGAATGGAATCACCAAGGGCCACGAAATCGAGGTCGAACATGGAACTGCTGAGATGAAGACGCAAAAACAATGGCAACTAGCCGAGTAAGAATGTTTAAGAATTTAATTCAGGAATCGGATATACCAAATTAAAACCACTTCGGTGGTAGAATGCAGCTAAACAGAAAACCGATTTTCTGCAAATATGTATGGTCTCATCCTCTAAAATCCATAATGCCAAATTGCTGCCAATTTGGTTTGATAAAAAGCCTGAACTTTTTAAATATAGACAGGTATGTATAAACATCGTCCAGGCCGAACTTTTTGTACCCTGCACCTGTGTTGTTCTTTTCGATCATGAATAGCTATACTTTATGCGTTCAGAAATTGATATTTGGAATGACAAAATATGATCCGATTTTCAATATTAAACATCCTAACAATGTATGAGCAAAATGCCAAAGCTCTATCTTAAATATTGCGATCTCAATCGGGATCTCAGATATATAAATCGACATAGAATTTTTTTCTAAATAATAATAATATCCATGTATATTTTATGGAGTCGGAAATTAATATTTCGAATGACAAATTTAATATACACTCCACCTTATGGTAGTTAGGTCAAAACATGGACCTATATATTGAAACTATTTCGCAAAGATATTGTTTGCCTACAAAAACCCAGAAAGCCTTTCTAGACGTTAATAAAGAATACAAAACCATGCGTCATGATTTAAATCGATTGCTAGTAAATGAGGTACTAAATAAACTACATCTGTCCAATCTCCCAGAAATATTGACGTGTGAAAATTGGATGTAAATATAGTTCCGATATATGAGTCAATATTTATTTTTTTTTTGGATTTATTTTGGTTGAAGTTGAAAATGGAGACTTTTCCCACTAGTTTGTCATAAAAACTGTTAATACAACTGTAGATTGACTTTCGTTAATATAACATGACTGTTATAAGTTCTATTGCTATAAATTTTGTATAATTATTTACGATACGACAGGTGTCTTCTAATAATGAAAACAATTTCAGCAACAACCCAGTTAATTTCACCGCTAATGTTGTGCCTCAAATTATTATTTTTTCTTTTATCATTATTATAACTAAATAGTAAAAAATATATTTTAGCACTTTTATAAAATTGAGGAAACACTTTGATTTAATTCACTTTTTTCTCTGCAGGCATTACAGCAAATACTTGTCATATTTCAGGCGTTGTTGGTGCTGTTGTAGATAACTTGTTTCTGCCTCTTTAGGATGGCACATGATTGACTTGAATGGTCGGTCAGACAGCTGCTGCTGACCGACCGCCCAACCACAGCATAATGTGAAATACCCTTTACTATGAAGAGTGTGTGCATTTGTGTGCTAAAGAATTGTTAAATATTTTTATGGTATGAATAAAAATGCATTTTCAAGATTTTTACTCACTCTGTGTCACCAATGACGTTGCAAAAAAATAAAACAAAACTAATTAATTTAAATAGAAATTCTACATGCAATTTACATCACGCACGCTGTAAAATAATTCAGCTGGAATTTATTTTTTTAGAATAAATAACAATTCAAGCATTCCTTGTTATTTAAACCAAAAAGGATTTGCTAAGACGAAGGAAGTACTTAAATGATGTGTAATGTTGCTTTGCTAATGAATAGGTTTAAATGTTTATGACATTCCCCTTGCTAATGAAGGGTGTCATCCTAAAGGTTTAAATGTACATTTGTACCATTTGTTTTTTTGAATAAAAATGCTGTAAAATTTTTAATAATGGAGATATTTGGATCAAATTTTGAGGAATCATTCTTGAGGTATTTTCACACATAATCGAAGAAAAAATTATAAATATTTTCCATATATATATAATTTTTACAATTTTTTGAAGTTATTACCTACGTAGATCAATAACCGTGGTACATTTGTACCCATCTAAAGATAGCTCTGTAACTCATTAAAAAATTGGACTATCGTGAGGTTTTTTGTTTTAAATTAGTCTATGCGAATCTGGTCTAGATGTAGGAACTCAAAATTATATACACATTAAAATAATATATATTTAAATCCATGCTTAAATGATAATCTATCTAAAACAATCATAGTAAATTCGTTATAGCATTCGAATGGCTTAAGCTTTCTTAGTTATTTTTTTATTGGGATCTTACTTAGGTGTTCCTCAAACCCTCTGCAAATTGTTGTGGCCCCAGACAACGTGGGGCCATCAGGGCGACTCGTGGAAGTCAGAAACTACCCTGGTTTTCCCTTGGTATACAGGGACAACAACAATGATTATTGTGCGTAATTATCCAATTATTCTTCATATTGGGCCTGAAACTTTTTCTATAATCGAATTAGTCTGATTTATTACAATCCTAAATTGGCGTAAATATATAAACTATCATTAAATAACGTTTTAAAGTATTAAATAGTGTTAAAAATGTGCCAATCACAATCTCTAAACTCATAAAATGTGAATAATTGGCAATAATAATTGTTTTAGTCCCTGTATACCAAAGGAAAACCAGGGTAGTTTCTGACTTCCACGAGTCGCCCTGATGGCCCCATGTTGTCTAGGGCCACCAAAATTTACAGAGGGGTTGAGGAACACCTAAATAAGATCCCAATAAAAAAATAACTAAAAAAGCTTAACCCATTCGAAAGCTATAATGAATTTACTATGATTGTTTTAGATAGATTATCATTTAAGAATGGATTTAAATATATATTATTTTAATGTATATATAATTTTGAGTTCCTACATCTAGACCAGATCCGCATAGACTAATTTAAAACAAAAAACCTCACGATAGTCCAATTTTTTAATGAGTTACAGAACTATCTTTGGATGGGTACAAATGTACCACGGTTATTGATCTACGTATACTTTTTTGGTTATTGACCGTAGGGTTAAAGACAGAACGAAAAGGGTGTACAATAGGGTTATAACTTTTATACTTTTTCTCAAAAATGATTTGCAGGAATGAATGGAATTTTGCCTATCAATGACCAATGTGATGTTTATTTAATTTCATTATTGAAATACAAACGGCTATAATTTTGTGTGGCTATAAGGCTTGTGGTAAATTATATATTCAAAAATTCTTAAACATTATCATAAATAAAAAAAAAAATTAAAAGATTTTATGGTTAATTTTTTATAGAATCAACTGATAAATAACCCTTTATGGCCCAATGTTGCCCACAGACAACAAAATGTTTTAGAACTTATATTTATTATACAGCTAGTAGATATGTTTTCTTTGGATTTCCTTTGTCAAGGCCTGATTATGGACGACACATATAACAAGAAAAATCTTAAAAATTCTAATTTTTGGTAAAGTTATAAGCTTTTTAATATAGAGAAGAGGGCAAAAATGTGTACAGTACTAATTTGTGTATACAGTCCAAATGATTTCAATCGCTTCGTATTCGAAATGTACGAATTCTGCCATCAGAATTATTTTTGATTCTCGTAAAACAGAACATAGAGAATACTTAATAATGATTTTTTCGTCGATTTTGCATTTGGTTTTCTTCATATTGTGCTGTTATTTTTCAGAAAGAATGTACTGTATCTCCCGAAAGTAAGGATGTAGCGATGTCAAATTTCGTTCATATCCTATCTAGGATAGTTGCAATAAATCTGTGAACAGAAAATAGTTCTATGATTAGGGAAACAAATCGGGGCTTAGATTTGGTCGAATATTTTAAATAAAAATATATCAAAATAAAATACACGGGTAAGAGGTTGCCAAAACGACATAAACCTAGTATGCACATTGGTGTTGCAGCTCAAGTTATAATAAGTTCATTTTGATCTTCGGAAGTAAAATAAAAGAACATGAAATCGTATTAGATATACACGCACATTACCATCAACAAAAAAATAATAAATTGAAGACTCCCAGACCTAGTACAGAACAAGTAAAAACTCGGGAATTTCGGCCGGTCCGAACTTTTCATAAACTCCACCACGTAGATTGCATTCAAAATCACTCAAGTCGATCGGGGACTATGTTACAGTGTTATGTCATTATAGGTTGTTTATGCTCCGAAAAAATAGTGTTCCAAAATACAGACACTCTATTTGGAAAACATAAACGAGACTTTTTTAATTTATTTTTATTTACCAGGAATCCAATATGTCAAAATATGGTCACTCCCATGAGAACTCTTTATACCAAATTTCAGCCTCATCGGTTGGAAAATGCGGCTGAAGTCTTCAAAATACTGAAAATGGGATGGGGCCATTCTATGGGAGCTTTACCAAACCTTAAACCGTAAAGACATTGATAACTTTTGGAAGATTTGACACCCCAAAGAATTTAATCAATCAATTTAGAGCGAATTCGGGGTGAACCATTATATGAGGCGTTCCTGAATAATAACGATTAGCGCACTTATGAACTCTAAATTATTAAGTTGATTTCATATTATAAAGGAATTTTAAACACAACATACACTTCATCATCGCCTTTCTCTACTTTTTGTTTTAGGCAGTTAATCGATGTGTGCACTGAGACATCCATATAGGGGCTACATGGGAACATGGACCAATATTTATTATTTTTGGTAGGGAGCTTTTCTATTTAGTGGGAATCAAAAATATGAAGTTGCAACCAAAAACATGGCCAATGTTGATACTTTTTGATAGTGACATTTTCTACACAATGATAATCCAAAATATGAAATTGCTTCCAAATTGGTTGAGACACGTGCTTAAGCTCCCCAAAATACCGATCTTTGAGGTGTAGTATTAAAGGGAAGTCCCCACCCTAGAAGGCGGACGAATATTGATAATTTTTAGTAGGAAGATTTACTACCATACCACAAAACAAAATAACAAATTATAATCAAACATGTGCTCATAACAATCAAAATACCGATTATTAGGGGTACCGTTAAATGAGGGGGCTACCCTGGAACATGAACCAAAAAAATCCAAAATATCAAAGAATGAGTGTTTCAGTTATTTTAGGGCTACCCTAAGATTTTCGGTAGGAAGGTTTGATATCCAATGAGAACCAAACGTAGGAAATTGCATCCGATTCGGTTCAAAAACGTGCTAAAGAAATCCCCATAATACCGAATATTTGGGGTATCGTTATATGGGGACAATACCAAAACGTGGTCGATATACCCTATTTGCAATACTAACCATCATGGAAGTAAAAACAATGCCAGCGCAAAATTTTAAAGCTTTATCCCAAATATCGTGATTTCAATAGACGGTCAGATGCATAAATCGACATGAAATTTTATTCTGATCAAAAATATATATAATTTTTACGGTATCCGGTGAATAGTTCGATGTGTTACAAATGGAGCGGGGCGGGGAAATTATTTTTTCACAGTAAATTTATGTTTGCAACAGCGAATTTTATCATTTTATATCACACTAAGATATATATGGAAGCTATATCTAAATTTGAATCAATTTCATCCCAACTTTCCCAGCGTTTAGGCCATTTTGACACGATGTGCAATATTTTGTGTTCATCAAACTTTGGAGCCTAATTTACTTACAATCGAACGAGAATATATATGGGAGCTATATCTAATTTTGAACCGATTCAACTAAAATATTAAATAAGGTAGGCTATACCAACTTCAATATGTTGTACAAAATTTTGCGACAATCGGCTTAACTTTGAGTCTTTGGTGCACCATTTATTTAAAATGGAACGGGAATATATATGGAGCAATGTCTAACTCTGAACCGAATTCAGTAAACCCTGAAAAACGTAAAATAATAGTAAGGTCTGTACGTTATGCACAATTTTGCGGCAATCGGCCTATCTTTGTGTCTTTGGTGCATCATTTACTTAAAATTGAACAAAACTACATATGGAAGCTATGTGTAGATCTCAACCAATTTCAATAGGGTACGTGGGACAAATAAATGAGCTATGCCAATTTGCATCCAATTCGGATCATAAATGCGACCTGTACATTGTTTAAAATTTAACATGGACAGACAGACTAGGAAAGTGGTTCTATGCATATTCTCCTTTGAACAGAATATTCGGCATTAATACAGTTTTAACCGAATTTTCTTATCGAAGTGGCTAGAATTTCATGAATTAAAAACTTATTTCCATAATTTATTCAATATATGTAATTTTTTTAAATAGACATGCCACTGACTTGACATACGTCATATTGAGTTGACTTCTAGTTACCCTTCAATTAACGCCAGGTGGAGACAATTATTCAATCTGAAAATACAGACGCCATGACCTTACCAGTCAACTGTTTTCAGCGTTTTTCACTCTTTTGAGCGGGTTCATCGTTTGCAGTGATCTCGGATGACTATAGATTAAGTGTTTGAAGGTAAGAACTTACCAAAATATATTTTTTTGATATAATTCTATTTTGTCATCTATGTGTCAGAACTGTGTCAGAACAGATATATATAAATTATTTCAATATTCTAATAAAAAGTATATGTGTTCGACTTATGTGTGCAATTCCCTTTGGTTCCATCTCCAATATTTGCATTTTCTACTAACCGTCACAATTTTATTTTATGACATTTTGAATTGATTTCAATTCATTGGCTTACAGTTATGATTGCTCTCGTAAAAAAAAAAATAAAATAAATACCTCAGTTACGATTTTTATGACATTGTTTGAAGGAGCTACCACATCCAACATATTGTCCAACAGATTGATACAGAAAACAGAGAAGAAAAAATTGCCGCACTTCGGTAGTAAATTGAATTAAATGATGCATGCAGAACATTTGCAAGATATGCACAGGCGAGAGCATAAGCCCCAAATTGTCGCCGGCCGCTATGTGTCCAATGATGCAAAATCGACCTGCCGTCCACTTGCATTGCAACATTTTACAGTAAAAGTGTGTTCTGCATCACTGGAATGTGCACGTAACACGCACTTAATTCCATCACCATCACCTGTTGGCCGGACAAACGGTTTCCGAAGTGAATTGAGGCGCACATATAAAAATGAATCTGATTTTCTTTCGATGCAAATACTTTTATTTTTTTTCAACCACGAGGATGATGGCAAACATGCAAACTATATTCTATTCTATGGCGGAAAAGACATCGGAATAGTTGGAAAACAAATAAACATTATGGCATAGTGTGTTTTGTTTGTTGGTTTTTTATTTTTTCAAAGCTAAAATGGGATCTACATTATAAAGTTTTTATTTCAGCTATATATTGGGTTTGTTACATCTTACCATTCAAAGAAAATAAAACTCAAACGTATCAATTAAAGTAGATTCCTCTGAGGAGAGATAGAAACCCCTCCTCAGAACTACGGAGAACGAACGAAGACATTCAATAAATAGAAGAAATATTAATAGAGCAAGATCTATAGAAATTCATTGAGAGAAGTCCCTCTGAAGGTCTACTATTAATCGGAGATATATATTGGATATTCTACCCATGGAGAAACTTGATAACAGGTGATCCGCTTCCTCCACACAACGAATTAAGTTCTCAACGATGCTATTCTCAAAAAACTGATACCTATCTAAGAATGCGAGACCACACCTAATTATGAAAACATCAATCGTTTTAATCTGTGCATTTTCATAGATCGACCTACAAGAGTGAGACTTATAGGAACCGTCTTGTAACAGAATAGGGGGCAATCTCGGACAAGAGAATAGTATTTTTCTTTCCCAGACCCTTAACATTTCCATCTGGTGTGACGAAATGCCATACCAGATAGGAGAAGCGAAGGCAATGATAGGCATGATCACCTGCCGGTAGATCAAAAACCTAACATCCTGGGAAAGACCACCTCTCATCCGCAATACCCTAAAATATACGAAAAAAGACCTTTCGCCCTATTAATCGCCCTGCTAAAACCATCAGGGGAAGGAGCCGGAATTGTACAACATTGGACCGAGCAAAGAACCCGATAACTCACCGTCAACCTAAAAACACGACTTCTAAGGAAATTAGCGACCATTCTACAAGTTCGGCTATCAAAGCCAAACGACTTGAATTTATATAAAATTCCACCATGCCAGATTGAATCCAAAGCCTTGGCAATATCTAACGACACATCTATCGTTCCGAAAGCTTTTCCAACAAAGCTACCAAAAGCCGTTAAGGTATGGACCGTAAAAAGACCCGAACTAAAGCCTAACCAGCTATCCCTCAGAATGTTCATATTCTCAACAGTTCTTCTAATCCTGGCCTGAACAGAGGATTCAAATAACTCCCCTAAAGGCGAGAGAAGGGAAATAGACAGGTATCTACCACACTGTGAGCGATCGGAACCCCACTTCAGTATTAGAACTAACAAAGCCTCCTTCCAAGCCCTTGGGAAGTATCTTAAATCCAGAAAGTGATTAAAAAAATGATGAGGAAGGTCAAAATTACGTACACTGTCCTTTTTAACGCTACATTTAGGATGTTATCGAAACCACAGGATTAACGCGGTGATCAGCGTGAAATCGCAAAGCGAACGGACCTGGGATCCACCATCGATATTTGGTCCACAGAGGATCCCTTTGCAGAAGATGAACTGCTGAAGGACACAATAGCAGAAAGATCTTCAATTCCCTCAATCTCCGAGCTCCCCGGTGTCGAAGCGTTGCCTGCACTTAGTATGCCAACAGCAACAAGTATCACCAAATCATATCTTCTCTTCGCCCGGTCACTCTAGGGGTGGTCAGGGCCTGAAATTGATGACATATGCGAGAGGCTGAACCACAATCTCGTGGCTATCGCAGACTTTTTCCGGTCGAGGAATATGGAAATATCCGCCACTAAGTCAACGGCCACACTGTTTACCGCATGGACAGCGGAAATGCGGCTATCTTTGAATGTGCAGGTCGATGGTCCACAATTTCGACCACCAATTACCCCAAGGATCTAGGGGTCACATTCGATAGCCTTTTTAATTTTTAATTTATTATACTCGCATAGAGCTTTCATCCCTATATTATATCAATGTGTTATGATCAAAACATATGTTATTATTTTTCGGGCAGGTCCAACATAAATTTGGGATGTAGAGAGACTAGAACGAAATACGAAGGACTAGAACAAACAGCGTGACCGTTTTGCCACTAAAGTAGCAATTTTGATACTTTTTTCGGCCTTGCCACTCTTGTGCGACTTTTTTTATTTTGATACCAAATGTGCCACTTTTTGAAATTTTGTGCAACTTCTTCCTATATTTTGCCACTGAATTATTATTGAAATTGTCTATTAGAATTTTTACATCCTGACATACGGAAAGTATTTTTGTAACCCAAATTAAGGTAACATTAATTATCCGAATAGGATGCAATTTAGTATGTCTCATTTGTTTAACCTATCCAAATTGTTGAGAATCGGTTAAGATATAGGTATAGCTCCCGTATACAAGACTTTTTCCCAATTGAGGCGAAATTTTCCATTGAGTATCGAATAGTGTCTACAATGACTTTTCATAGGATACAGGCTTGGGATGAGAATAATGTGGATTTTGTTAAAATCCTCATATATATTGAAATATTTGAACAAAACACATAGCTTTTGTCGGATTTTAAAATTTTTAAGTACCGTCCATATATAGATTTCATGTCAATATGTAGCAAAATAGTGTGCCACCTTTTCAAAAGACTTGTGCCACTTTTTTTCAAAAATGATACTTTCTGTGATTTTTTTCGAAATTTTTCAGCGGTCACGCTGAGAACAAAATACGTAAACGGCCACAATAAGGCCCGACTGTTGAAATCACTATATAAATCGCAATATTAATGATAAAAATTTCTGAAAATTTGCACAGACATTGCTAGTACTTCTAGAATGTTTGGTATTGCATACGGGATATATCGGTCCATTTTGTATAGACCTTCATATAAATGTACCTTCTAAAAATTGGTTTATGGGTACATTAGGAATGATTTTCAGCCGAATTGACAATAATTTCCAGCTACACTCAAATGTTTATTTCATTTTGGCTTTTTATTTTTTTATCAAACCCTTCAAAAATGTCCATTGCTAATTCTTTTATCAATGGGAAATGTAGGGCGTTTCTATGTCGGTTGTGGACTCTCTTTCCCACTCTAACGTATATTAAGCAATAGATTTAAATTTCTTTGCATTTGCAACTTCCTTAATACATATTTTCATATTGATGTTCAGTGTTCAGGCATGAGTACTTAACTAACGTAACGTTCAGCCACTAGGAAGATTTACATATCTCAAACACACACTCTACCCTCCCGAGCAAACATCTTCCTGGAGTCAAAACAAAAAAGGGATTTCCAAGGAGATATAGCGAAAAAGAAAGGTGTGTTTGTGTTGTGTCGCTAAATAGCTTTTGGAATATCCACCTGCTGCATGATTTTATTTGGCATGCAATGCCACCATCATAAATAGTTTTTAACACCCCACCGCTGCCACTACCACCATCACCACCACCCCTACCCATCCAACAGGGAATCTAAAGCTATGGAAAGTATATGCTGCCAACTGAAATCAGGGAAAGACATCATAAACAACAACGACGTCGTGGTCGTTGCCGTTTTGTTGTCATCATCGTCATCATGGCACCTCATCATATGTCCTAGGTAAACAGAGTCCGACAAAAAGAAAATAAAACGAAAAATCAAGTGCTTTGATCTGCAAAGTCAGCAGTTAGCACACACGAGCTAAACAAGGAAGTCAGCTTAACGTTCAGCACTTTGGCTGGCGAGTGAATTAAATTGGAGGTTTTAAGAACTCTAAATTATTCCTGAGTTTGCATCTTAATTTCTGATGCTGCTTCTGCTGTTGTTAGTGGCCTTTATGCCGTTGCATTACGGGAGCTGACATTTTCAAGGATGCTTCAGCTTAAGGAAGATTCCTTAACAACAAACACAGCGAAAAAAACCACAACAGCAACAACATCAACACCAAGAACAGCATTACCAAATGATATGGCTTTGGGATAAGAATCTCGGTAAAGCGTTTTTGGTTATGTTGTCGTTTTACTGCTATTTTTTGACGACATGTTGTTGCAGTAGTTGTTGTTAACACGTTAGCCATCTAAGAATAGAGGAAAAGCAAATCTGATGATGCTTTCAAGTGAATTGAATAAGAAATTCATTTTCTATTTTTAATTTTTAGCCGTTTCCCCCTTTTCAAAAAAAGAACGAAAGAAAAAAACGATGTTGCATGCAATCGCCACACTTCTAGACGAAATTAAAAGGAAGAAAGTCTTATTGCTGCTGCTGATTGTTGTTGGTGGTGGTGCTGCCTGCCTACTCCCCATGTTATGTAGTTAGCTGACAGGAGGATTGACGAACTGACTGACATCTGGCCGGCATGCAAACTGACAATGATGAAGAAGATAAATTCCCATTTGATGGTTGCATAATTTCCCTCTTGATTATATTGTGTCTGTCCATCATCCACCTTACTTCACTTCATCTCACACTTTTTGCACCATTCTCGCTTTTTTAATTTAGTTTGATTCTAATGGTTTAATTCGTGTTAAATTCTAATAATAATTTTAAAAGTTTTGTCTGTAGGCATTTGATGCGTTCACGAGATGCACGTAAATAGTTATGATGGATTACTGGCATAAACTTGTCGTGTTTAAATGGAAATTGCATTGCACATTGGGTTGTGGATAAAAATAAGACTCCTGTATTTGGGTATCACGAATTTTTCTTTAAAAGGTCGCAAAATTTGATATATATGATCGGATAAGTATTTCAAATTATTGAACAAGTGAATTAAATACTATGTTCGTCCGGGACGAACTTTGGATACCTTTCACAACCTCCAGTTGAACATGCTACAGCGAATGAGATTTGGGAAGGGTGTCTAAAACCTCCGATGTAAAAGCAAAAGAAACTATATTATATTACAATTGGCGGGATTATAATATAGGGGATATACTAAAAAGTGGACTTATACAGAAAATTTTGCCGAACTATTGTGGTAAACTTCAACGTACAATAAATACTATGTATCAGCAATTTTAAGTGGGGATATTTCCTAAAATTTGAAAACACCAAAACGTGGACCGATGTTGATAACGCTTGATGATGGAATAGCGAGAATTTGAGGGCAAAGTCATATGAGGCTACATAGGGGGGCCATTATTGACTACCTCTGGCAGGAATTTTTGGGACGAAAATCGGAAGGTATCATTATATGGGTGCTATGCCTAAATGTTGAAATGTTGTTGATATAGCATATCTTCGAATCTGACATTTTAGTTTTGTATCTCGATACCCTCCGAAAATAGTATGATTCTAATGGGGGTAACAAGAGTAAATTAAATGAGTACAATATCAATCAGAACACGCACCATATGAGTTACGGGGATATATGAGTTACATAACCACATTAAGGATGAAGAGACTTCTAT
The DNA here is from genome assembly GCF_032173495.1 of Musca vetustissima. Taxonomy (NCBI): domain Eukaryota; kingdom Metazoa; phylum Arthropoda; class Insecta; order Diptera; family Muscidae; genus Musca; species Musca vetustissima. Next base: position 17,227 of record NW_026881869.1, read on the forward strand.
ATTGGTCCTAGACCCACCTTTAAGTATACTGATCGTCATATCTCGACTAGCTGAGTCGATCCAGACATGTGTGTCCGTCCGTCTGTCCATTATAATTTATAAACACGATAAAGGTCACAGTTCAATATTCTGCCCAATGAGGACCCCTATCGTTCTGGGTAAAGATCGGTTAATTTCAGTTGATGAAATGGACCAAATACTTAATTTTTGTCTGTTTTCTGGTCGCTCCAAAGGCCGCAATTATGACCCGAACATTAAGAAATATTACATGGAGAAGGGGATCAAGTCAAATAAGAAGCATGTGTGTTAGATCCTGTCTTTTGTGTAAATGTGGCAAAATGGGCCAAATAATAAGCATGCCTGTTTTGATAATGATCGTTTAATATTTAGCGTGACTCTCACTTTTGTATGAAAAGTGGCAAAATTTGCATTTTTGTGGCTGGGAAATTTTCCTGGTGGTACCAGTTATGGTCAAGGGCGATAATTGATTCGGAAAATTTGCCGCACAGGAGCTGTTGACCTCTAATCGGTCAGTAGAGTACAAATCAAATATCATGAAATATTTCCCAGGCTCGGAATATATACGCGGAAACTTAGAGCTCAGTGCTCAGTGATTCTATGGCGGATATATTTATTCTTGAAGGATATATATCCCAAAAGATGATCGTACATCCAAGAGGAGTGCGTAATATCAGTTATTACACGCTAAAAAGACATTTTACAAGCATTTAACATAAACCAATATCCTCGCTAGCCTCATTAATTGTATAGGAACGGTATTAATAAATTGCGAAAAAATCAGTTACATATTGAGGATGAAGAGACCTCTCAACAATTATTCGAGCCCCAGGACCTTTATTTGTGCTTGTAGAAATGGGCCTAATCAAACAAAATAATTTTTAAGCATTTCAAGAAACCTCTTAGCCGCTTGCTATAATCTGGATGAAGAAATCGTTCCCAAAAAGGCGGTTGTTATTTCTAATTAGCAGGGTGAGCTTTATCGTGCGACCCTTGAATGCCCAGGAGTTGGGGGTTTTTACTCAGAACTTAACACATAAATGGAAAAAATAATATAAACCAACTGAATGTTCAATAAATGAAGCAAAATGGACCGAACCAAAGAGATACTCGCCGTAATTGAATCTCAGATAATAGATCAACCCGAATGTCCAGATGGCATTTGGATGCTGTGTTATCCAATGAAAATACTCAGAATAAACCTGTTTACCATATGAAGTTTTTTGAACAGGAACAGGAGAGATAATTCAACAGACTTTCCCCGGTCCAGGACATCAAATGCGAGTAATTTATAGTCTAGCGAAGATCAGAAGTATGCAGACGAATTATTTGTATTGAGCTAGAATTGTTGGGAATAAATCTGTTTAAGGGACCCCGGTCCATTCTCAATTTCAACCAGTGAGCGGAGCAGTATAGTCGGACGGGCCGACCATACGATACCATACCCAACTACTACAAAATTATAGGCGTTGTCCTTGACCATAACTGGAACATCATGGAACATTTCAAAGCGATCAGCGCTATAGTTCCGCTCTGTAGAGCGATAATTGGTTACTAAATAACGTGCGAATATGGAGATACCTGTAAATACTTAGGTGTAACTCCCACACCCGAGCACATACAACAATATAATTGGTATTAATTTAAAGGTCAACCACTCCTCTTGGATATAATATCAACTTCTCTGGTCTATGTCCTTCAGGGACAAATATATACGCTATAGAATACAAATTTTGTCATTTTTCACACAAACCGATCCTGACCGATCCTTATCAAAACAGGCATGCTTATTCTTTGGCCCGATCCCCTTCTCCATGCAAAATTTCACGTTGTTCGGGCTATTATTGCGGCCTCTGGAGAGACCAGAAAAACCGACAAAAATTTAGTATTTGGATCTTTCCCAAAACCAATAGGGGTCTTCATTGGCCAGAACCCATCCTACATGCAAAATTTCGTGAAGATTGGTCTATAACTGTGGCCTGTATCGTGTTTACAAATTATAATGGACAGACGGACGGACACACATGTCTAGATCGACTCAGCTAGTCGAGATATGACGATCGGTATACTTAAAGGTGGGTCTAGGACCAATATTTCGCGGTGTTACAAACTTTTGGGGCTGTACAAAGCTATAATACCCTGACAACATAGTTGTGTGAATATTTGAAACATTTTCGAACCTAATTTTATTTAGATATGAGGGCCATTGGTTTGTATACAAACTGTCACTTCAGCAAGTGGTTGTGTGGTTTATGGGTCGGGCGAATTATAGGTCAATATTTAAAAAAAAAACTCATCACTCAATGGGCTAATTGAGAAAACACTTCGTGATCACATAATTTCTGGTCGGTAGTTTGGCCACCAAGATCGTCTTCTATAACATCGTTTGATTTTGTACAGTTTCAAATGTGTATGCCCATGGAACATGACATCAATGGAGTCGGAATGCTAGAAGAAGCCATCGAAAATATGTCTAAACAAATGTACCATCTGAGACGTAGCCTCAGTCAACATTGAATATAAAAAATGAAAAAAAAAACTAGATACCATAAAACGTTTTTTTTTTACATTCGCATTTCGAATTAAATTGTATGTATTTTTACTATTTTTTACATTTGTAGAAAATCCGGAAATATTTACTATCTTTCAAAAACCTTCAATGTGCATTGAATATTTGTTCCATCCATCACTTTCTTCTAAAATTACATATATGGATTCCACACCACTGTATTCTTAAAGCGAAATCAAATCAAAGTCACATTACACATATCCTTTATTTAAATGCTAACTATTTCAATTTAAATACTAAAAAAGAAAAAATACACATTTGAATTCCCACCTAGCACAAAAAGAAAATAGTTATAACGATCTCCAAACGCAACACATTGACGCTGCAACATAAAACCCTTCAAGGAATTGTTATTGTTGTCATAAATGCAATAAGTGAACGCATTTTTATATTTCCTTCTTGCATTCGTGGAAAGTTATGAGTTGAAAACTGTTTATTTTGACTTGAGGATACTAAATGGCTCGACTGGCTGGCCAACCCTCAGTTTATGTTCGTAAACATGCCATCTCTTAATTAGCAGCTGTAGCTAACAATCGACTTTGTTTTTATCACCATCAATTGGCAAACAAATGGTAGTAAATGTTTTGTAAATCGCTGCAAGAATAATCCTGCTGGCTCTTCTTCACCACTGCAATGCAATGGCCATTAGACAAATTCCAATTAGCAAAATTGAAAATTTGTCTACGACAATAAGAGTGGAAGCATTAGCAGCACCAGTCAAAACGGCAACAGAACATTTTAATGAAGCAAATAGCGAAAATGCTTTAATTGAAAGAATAATGCAAAAAGTATTCTACAAATCCCCTCCACTCGATAATAGCTAGTGCAAAAGTGCAACTGCCTAACTTCAGATCAAATGCGTTTCCTTTCTGCGAGCGTAATTAAAAATACATCGTTATGGCATTTATTACGGAAATTATATCTGAACGTTAAATATTGTTATCATTTCCTTTTCGAATCAGTTAACGCAAAAGTTGCATTTGAATGGTTCAGTTGAAAGTAAAGAAGATAATTGTAGGTTTGATTTATGGTAGAAGTTAGGTATGGGTAAAAAAACCAATGGCAATATCCTGCAAAATTAACAAAAGGCAAATATACATATCTGCGCGTTTTCAAGGGAACCAAATAAAATCGGATACATTTCGATTTGTCTGGTTTTTTTTGAGGAAAATCGCGTAATGGATTCTAGAATGTAATGGCCTGGTTATCACACCAATATCTGTAGGCCTTTGGTATATCCTCCATATATAGGTCTAAATCCTATATATGTATTTCGATGGCCCTAGACGCATTTTCCTACCAAAATTACTGTCATTTTCCATTTTGGGACCCTGATGATTAATTAACTTCTTCACATAACATATTTCCGGGTTGGCTTATAGACCCCATATAAAGATCCCGCTCATTCTCAGAATGTTTAAGGTTTTCGGCGAGTTATCGCACCAACGCGTTGCAACGCGGCGGTAATTTGACCTTTCGAGTTCTTGAAGCGCAATAAAAATATTTCCAGACCATTTTCGATATAGCCTATGTTTTGAAATAACCCTATATCCAGGTCCATATAATAGTCCAGGCCCATTTTCGTTATTTTGATGGTTTCAGCCGCATTTTCCTACCGATTTCAGGTGAAAAAGAAAATGTTCTCCTAGAAAATCGATATTGGTATATGTTTTTCCAGACCATTTTCGATATAGCCTATGTTTTGAAATAACCCCATATCAAGCACCATAATATAGTCCAGCCTCATATAATAGTTCAGGTCCATATAATAGTCCAGGCCCATTTTCGTTATTTTGATGGTTTCAGCCGCATTTTCCTACCGATTTCAGGTGAAAAAGAAAATGTTCTCCTATAAAATCAATATTGGTATATGTTTTTAAATAATCACCATACAAAGGACTCGCATTATTTTCGGTATGTTTAGATACCAAGAACAGTTTTCCATCCTGAGTATATGATTTTAATTGTCTATGCCTCCTTCGAGTGTTTCGACTGGTAACGAGATAATAACTCCCATGATATTTTTCTCTAAGACTTGAATTGAAGCGGACTTGAATGATTAGTAAAAAATGTTTGAGATTTCCATTATGAAATCAATATAATTTTAGCCGCATTTTTCCACCGAAGTGACAGCAGTTTTAAGCTCTGAATGAAAAACATCTTTCTAAACAATTTTATTGGCATGCCTTGAGATACCTCCATTGTGTTAGGATTTTTCATGGCGATTTCGGGTTCGTGGCGAACTTAAACATCCTTGCAAAATACTTCGAGATATAGATCAATGATTTGACATAGCTCCATTGTACGATCCCGCCAATATTCGATATTTGTAAATTTTTAACCGCACTTTTCAACCAACGTGCTGTGACTCGGAATTCCATGTTCCTGGTGAATTAACAATGACGTGCCAGAAATTTTCCAATATAGGTACGTGTTTTAGGATATGCATAATTATGCCCTACACAACTATGTTCTCAGGGTATTATAGCTTTGTGCAGCCCCAAGAATTTGTAACGCCGCGAAATATTTGCCCTAGACACACCTTTAAGTATACCGATCGTCATATCTCGACTAGCTGAGTCTGCCCGTCTGTCCATTATAATTTGTAAACACGAAACAGACCACAGTTATGGGCTAATCTTCACGACATTTTACATGTAGGATTGGTTTTGGCCAATGAAGACCCCTATTATTTTTGGTAAAAATCGGTTAATATTTAGGGAATGCAATGGACCAAATACTCACTAGTTTCCAAATATGATGAATGTTCTATCTGAGTTTTTTTAACTTGAATGTCTGTAGTATTCTCGAAACACAAACAACCTTTTCGAAATCTTGATATTGTAAAATGATTCGGCCCGGTACGCTTTTACTGGTTATGACATTATTTATCTGTTATATTTTCCATAGAAAATAAAAATATCAACATTTACTCAAAATTACATAACTTCCACCATTTCGAGTAGAATCCCACGGTTGTTTTTCAGCATACCTACGTTATGTTGTACTTCAAAATTGCCATAATTACACCTCATTACGTTTTATGGATTCTTATGAAATTGTTTTTTCCGTACAATGTATTGCTCAATAATTCATGACTATTGCCGGTTCCGTACATCTTCTTTAGCTATGTGATATTCGAGAACTATGTGAAATGTTTTCGCTTTTAATCATCTTACACCTGTCGACTTTTATTACTAATAAATATTTAATGAGATCAGATAATTTGTTGCAATGTAGCATTTACATTACAGTGAAACTTTGGAAAAAAAGATCAGGTTACAATTGAAGCATGAAATGAAAAAAAATATCAGAGATAAAAAATAACGATTTATGAAACAAGTACAAACATCTGTAAGTTCGATAAGGCCGAACTTGTTGTATAAAACAATAAAATAAAACTGGACATTTATATGGGGACTATACAATGCTATATTTCTGGCTGTAAAAAAAGAACAGGCAAACTAAAAAACCCTAAGTTTGAAAAATTGGGACATACGGAAAAGAAAAGTGACCACGAAATATATGTGAAATCTTAAAAATAGCGCCAAATTTTGTGCTATACCCTCACCCCAAATACCAAATTACCGTCAATTCGGTGGAAAACACATCAAAAATCCTCAAGGTACCAAAAAGGGGAATACCGTTATTTTGGTAGGGAAATTTCCCAATGAGAGTTCTAAATATCCAATTAGAAATAATTCAGTTGACAAAAGTGGTGGTGGTCAAATTACAGCCAATTCTATTCTACATTTTGGGGATTTTGGACATATATCCCCAAAATGTAGAACATTGTGAGCGTTACATGGGGGCTATACAAAAACGTTTACAATAAAAAATATAGAAATGGTAGGTATAACAAAATTGCTAACCACTTTCTAATATAAAAAATGCATAATGCAAGAATCGGGAAACCTTACAAGTACATTAAATTTCAGTGGTAATTGTTAGGATTATCATACGGCCGACCTGGACCATCTTTACTATCAGATGAAGATAATAAATCTATAGGGTCTTTGACGAATATTTTGGGGGTATTTCAGACGAATCAGGAAAATATATTTGTGTGGGATCTGAGGTTGATTTTTTTGATGTGCCTTGCCATCACTTTAACACAGAAACTTTACAAATCTAAAATAAAAGCAAAATTCAGGTCTACAAATGGATATATAATATGTTGTTGACATTCCACTTTAATCTGAGCTTAAAAGAGACTTCCAAGCTCGTCGGTCTTCGGCAATGTTCTCTTCCACTTGATCTTTCCATCTAATTCGTGGCCCCTCCTTCAGCGTGAACCATCAGTAGGTCCGCTTTTATATGCCTTTTGAGCTGGGGCATCCTCATTCATTCGCAGAACATGGCCTAGCCACCGTAGTCGCTGCAGCTCGATACGACTTATGCCCGCGTATAGACTGTAAAGCACGTGGTTCATTCGACGCCGATGTTCACAGCCACGCAGGTCGTCCCATAGATCTTTCGGAGAATTTTTCTCGCAAACACTCCAAGAGCTACCTCATCTGCTGTGTGGTCCGGCGGGAGGTGGCCTTGTTTCCAAACTGCTTACTTAGACCAATTTAAAAAATGATGTCATTAGTTTTATTTATGGCGGTACCAAGGTATATAAAATCTTTGATTATCTCTAAGCCGTAGTTCTCAAGTTCCACAGTTGGTGTCAACGCACAAGACGACCGAGTCTACTGGTGATACCATCAACTTGGTCTTCTCGCCGTTTACTGCCAGACCCACTTTGGCAGACTCCTTCTCAATTTTTTCAAAGGTGGCTGTTACCGCTCTCAATGTTCGTCCTATTATGTCGATGTCTTCGACGTAGGCGAGTAACATATGCTGTTTGGTGTCATTTATGTTCACACTTGCACCTCGTATGACCAGTATTAAAATGGTCACATGATAAACTATCGTCAATGGTGAATTTTCCAGGTCTAAAGCCGCATTGGTATGGTCCATCCACAAAGCACGCTGGATAACACTTTATATGCGATGGGGAGGTGACTTATTCCTCTATAGTTGGCACATATCGTCTTGTCTCCTTTTTTGTGCACGGGACACAAAATTCCAATCATTGGTTTGCATTCTTCTAGCAAAATTGTACTAATCAGCTGTTGCATTCTTGCATAGTTCAGCTGGTAATCCATTGGCATCTGATACTCTGACCTCATCTTGGGTGGTATACACTCTATACCGTCAACTCTTATTGGCTCTGTGGTATCTTCTTTACAGCCACTATTTGATTCCAGAAGCTTTTCAAAATGCTCCTTCCAGATCATTAACACCCTATCTGTATCTGTCACCAGGTTTCCATCTTCATCTCTACAAGAGGATGAGCCAGCACCAAAGCCTTCGGTTCGGTTTTTTACTCGATGGTAAAATTTCCAGACTTCAGTCTGACTCCTGTATATCTCGATATGCTCAACCTTACGTTTTTCTGGATCTGTCTTCTTTTTTTCTGAAAATACGTTTCTCCTCTCTTCTTTTCCATCGCAGTACGTGTTGCTACTGTCTGCATGGTTGCCCTGCATTATGACACTCCTCATCTTACCACGGGTTTCTTAATAGTGTTTTTTGGTATCCAAGTGTTGGAGCGAACTTTGGCTGCAAGGTAATTATCCGAATCGATATTAAGTCCTCGTATCGATCGAATGTCCAATACACTTGATGTATGCCTTCCAGCTATTATAACATGTACAATTTGATTTCTCGTTGCTTTATCAGGAGAAATACAGGTGGCCTTGCGTATATCGAGATGCTAGAATTTGTTGCTGCTAACTACGCATGCCGTTGTCGGATGTTTCTGGCTGATAAGCGCTTTTATATAGAGTCTCCAAAATCAAAATCCTCAAGATACCAACATTTGCAAAACATAACACGTTCTTGTACTTATTTAGTCCACTAGTCCCCTATATAGACTAACTTTGTGCAAAAATTTAGTAACATATCTCAACCATTTCGACCACTGTTCGGTTCATATTTAGATTTAGCTAACATTTTCCGATTACAAAGAAACTTTGTACACTGTACTTTAATTCGTTTTGGATTAATTTCTAGTTTTTGACTTACTATCATATATTTCTTGGTTTTGGGTCGAATATTTTATTTGGAAAGTATAGAAAATGTATGCATTTCAATTAACTTACCGAAGAATGATATCAAGGCAAGTACGATATATTCTGAAAAAATAAAATAAATTATTAATTTACAAATCTGTTTTAATTTCTCCAAAATTGTATATTATGGATAGCTTCGTAATAGGAATGGGAATATTGATGACTTCATTTATTTTGTATCCATATCAAGATACGATTTTTAAAATTTATGTAACTTCCACACATACTTGATAACTTCAACAAAATATATACCTTTACAATAACGAAAATAATATCTACTGAAAATATGCTCACATTCTGCATAATTTTATTTTATATTACAGAAATTCCCCGCTAAACATACATCGATCAATATTGATGTGTGTGTGTGTTGTACATGTCCATAATGACTTTATAAAGTTTCATCACAAGTTTGTGCTGTTATTACAACTTTATTGAAATGATTATTATGACCAAAAATTGCCAAAGGGTAATTTAACTATGAACAGGTTTTCACTCTGAAAAAGAAAATATTTCCTTACGAAGCTTTGCCGAAGGTATTCGAAAGTAATACAGGAAAATGTTTTTAGATGATTTATATGACTTGCGTAAATTACCATTTAAGGCACTTAAAATTGTCAATATGAAATATTATTTGCAATATGAGATGCATATTAAAATTCCAAAGACCTTAGTTAATACTGATACATGACAAACGTAGGACACCTGCGGGCCTAGTCAATGTTAATTTGAAAATAGATAAATAAAGTAAAATGTTGACATTTATAAATTGCAATAAATTTTACTAAGATGTCATTGTCAATTTTTATTATGAAGAGGTAGTCTTCATAATAACATTGCAATGAAATGATAAATGAAAGGATCAGGATAAAAAAGTGAGTTGTGGGAGGTAAATTGATAAACGATTATTTTCAAGAGATATCTAGCATATAAAATGAATACTTTTAAAACACTACGGCTTATACGGCTTATTATTTTTTTTAAAATCCACGCCTAATGGCCATGATTGTCCTTGAAAAAATATTTTTTAAAAATCCTTATGGCATTGATTGGCCTTGAAAAAATATTTTTTTTAAAAATCCTTATGGCATTGATTGTCCTTGAAAAAATATTTTTTAAAAATCCTTATGGCATTGATTGTCCTTGAAAAAATATTTTTTAAAAATCCACGCCTTATGGCCATGATTGTACTTGAAAAAATATTTTTTAAAAATCCTTATGGCATTGATTGTTCTTGAAAAAATATTATTTAAAAATCCACGCCTTATGGCCATGATTGTACTTGAAAAAATATTTTTTAAAATATTATTAAAAAATAATATATTTTTTTTAAAATTCACGCCTTATGGCCATGATTGCCCTTGAAAACATATTTTTAAAAAATATTATATATTTTTTTTAAAAAATCCACGCCTTATGGCCATGATTGTCCTTGAAAAAATATTTTTAATAAATAATATATTTTTTTAAAAATCCACGCCTTATGGCTATTATGGTCCTTGAAAAAAATTGTTTTAAATTCCACGCCTTATGGCTATTATGATCCTTGAAAAAAATTGTTTTAAAATCCACGTCTTATGGCTATTATGGTCCTTGAAAAAAATTGTTTTAAAATCCACGCCTTATGGCTGTGATAGTCATTGAAAAATATATTCTTTTTAGAAATCCACGCCTTATGGCTATGATGGTCCTTGAAAAAATATTTTTTTATAAATCCATGCCTATTATGTCCCTGAGAAAATATTCTTTAAAAATTCACGCCTTATGGCCATAATGGTCAATGGAAAAAATGTTTGAAACTCCATGCCAATGGCCTGAAAAAATGGTACCCTCAACATTTCTTAGCTCTTTCTACGCTTTGTAATCGAAACACATTTTACATAATTTTACCCCCGAACCGAGCTATAAACTCCCCCTACAAAACAAAAATTTACTTTCACAAACGAACCACATAATGATTTCTGTGGAAAAAAAAAATAAAGAATATTATTATAGCCATAAGCTAAAATAAAATGTTACCGGTTGAAATTCAGCAACAAGCCAACCAACACTTGTTATCGTTTTGCTTGTTAATACCTGAATACAATAAAAAATAAATTAAGCTCAAATAAAAGTTTTCGTTGCAATTTTTGGAAACCGTTTTTCTATTTAAAAGAAAATTATGAAAATTTAAAGTTGCCGACACGCAACTAGGACGCATGTGTGCCGTTTTGGTGCTATAGAAAATGAGACAGCGTATGCTGCACATGCGGTTGACTGATGAAAGATGTAACAAGAACATAGCGGGGCAGTGCAAACACAAAACAAACGACCCAGCATCCGTTGATGAACATCTTCTTGTTGGAGGGGCTATGTTTGTACGTAGATATACTTCCAATGGTAGGGAGACAAGGAGATTGCCTAACAAAAAGTTTAAAAAAATTTTATGTTCAATGATTCTCGCATATGGACAAAATAGTTCATTGGAGAGTTCTTTAGACAAGTGGGGTATAATAATGAGGGTATTCATATCACTAAAATCTTCAATCAATCAGGACCGCCAAAATCTGAGAGCTTATAATGACAGATGTGCCATTTTGTGTATGATGTTTGGGGGGCGCATTCGACTCTTTTTTAGAGCTCTATATCTCAGTAGGTACTCATTGAACAGATATAAACATTTTATGGCTGATTATTGTCCTCTAATACTTAATTTTAAAATGTAGTACCAAAGACATATAATAAATTCGCATTAGTTAAAAAATTGTACAGTTTTATAAAAAAAGTCAAATTCACAGAATGTGCCCCTACCAGGGGTAGCTTCGGCATATTCACCGTTGACGCAGATCGGCCAAAGATCTTCCGAAAAATTTTTCTCTCAAACACTCCAAGAGCTGCCTCGTCTGCTAGCGCAAGTACCCATGCTTCAGATCTATACAACAGCAGGGGTAATATCAGTGTCTTATAGAGCGTGATTCTTTGGTCTGGGATGTGGCCTTGCTTTTGAGTTGCTTACTCAGACCATATCAGAATCTGTTTTCCAACACTATTCTCCTCCGTATTTCAAAGTTGATTTTATTAGTTTTGTTTATGGCGGTACTGAGGTATATAAAATCGTACACTACCTCGAATCTGTAGTCCGAGTCCACTGGACGTCTTGCGCGTTGACCTTTTCGCCATTTACTGCCAGTCCCACTTTGGCAAACTTCTTCTAAATTCGTTTAAAGGTGGCTGTCGGCGTAGTAACATATGCTGTTTGGTGTCATTTCTCCTTTGCATCTCGTATGACCTTTTCCAGCAGGATGTTAAACAGGTCACACGACAAACTGTCACCTTGTCTGAATCCTCGTTCTGTATTAAAGCGCTCCGAAAGGTCCTTTCCGACATTAACTGCTGACCTTGTACCAGTTAAAGTTATCCTGCAGACGCAGACACGGCTTTAAACACCTCTAAACGGATAGGGCTGTCGAATGTGGATTTATAGTCGACGAATAGGTGGAATGTGTCGATGTGTTTTATTCCAAGATTTGGCGCAGAGTAAAAATCTGGTCAATGGTCGATTTGCCAGGTCTGAAGCCGCATTTGTATGGTCCAATAATGTCATTGACAGCACGCTGGATAGCACTTTATATGCGATGGGAAGGGTACTTATTCCTCTATAGTTGGCACATATCGTCTTGTCTCCTTTTTGTGCATGGGACACAGGATGCTGGTGTTCCAAATGAGGGAATGCATTCCTTTAGCCAAATTGTACTAATCAGCTGATGCTTGCTCCTTAACAGCATCTGACCACCAGTTTTTGTTACAAATCCATCGGCACCTGCTGCTTTATTATTCTTTAGTCGATTGATTGCTATTCTGACCTCATCTTTGTTAGGTGGTATAGAATGTGACGGTATAGAGTGTACCGTCATCGATTATTGGTTCTGGGGTATCCTCTTCACCGCTACTATTTGATACTAGAAGTTTTTCAAAATGCTCCTTCCAAATCCTAAGCACGCTGTCTGTATCTGTCACCAGATTTCCTTCTTCATCTCTACTGGGGGATGTGCCTGCACCAAAGCCTTCGGTTTAGTGTTTCACTCGTTGGTAAAATTTCCGAACTTCATTCAGACTCCCGTACATCTCGATTTGCTCACGCTCACGAGTTTCTTGTTCTTTCTTCTTTTTTCTGAAAATACGTTGTCCTTTTCTCCCGATAATTCTCCATCGCATTACGTGTTGCTACGGTCTACAGGATTGCCCTATACGCTGCGTTTTTCATATCAGTAGCATTACGACGCTCGTGATCATACCAAGGGTTTCTTGACGGTGTTTTTGTGGTACCCAAGTGTTGCTTTTGCTGCAGTTTGTAGGGAGTGGGCAATTCTCTGCCACTGTGCTTAAATATTAATATTATCGGGACAAGGAGTGCTTTCGCCAAGCAGTTGGGTAAGTTGAGCGGAGTAGGTTTCTTCTATCTATTGTGTTTGCAGCTTTTCGACGTCGAGTTTCCGTGTTACATTAGATCGCACCCTTGCTGGTACATTAAGACGGACGCGAACCTTGGCTGCCACAAGGTCGATATTCGCTTCTCGGATCAATCGAATGTCTAAAACATTGGATGAATTGGATTGGATGAATGCCTTCCGTATACCACAACATGATCAATTTGATTTCTCGTTGTTTGATCGGGAGAAATTCAGGTAGCCCTGTGTATATCGAGATGCTTGAATCTGGTGCTGTTAACTACCATGTTTTTGCTGCCGCGAAGTCAATCAACCTCATGCCGTTGTCGGTTGTTTCTTCATGGAGGCTGAATTTTTCGAAGGTGCGACCAAAAATATTTTCCCTTCTGATTTTTGCATTAAAATCTCATAGCAGAATTTTAATGTCATGACCAGGGCAGCGGGCATATGCTGTTTCTAAGCGCTCGTAAAATATGTCTTTGGTCTGCTCATCTTTGCCTTCGGTCGGAGCATGGGCGCAAATGAGACTGATGTAGATGAACTTCGCTTTTATACTGATTATAGCAATTAGTTCATCTACTGGAGTGAATCTGGATACGAGGTATTTTATTCTCCTGTTAACCATAAATCCGCAGCCAAATTCATGTCTCGTTTCATGGCAGCTTTAATACAGGGCGTAATCATCTGATTTACTTACGCCAGTCCCTTTCCATCGCATTTCCTGTTAGGCAATAATATTGGCTTTGTACGTCTTGAGTACATCTGCTAAGGCGAAAACTGCGCCTGTTCCGTACAACGTGCGCACATTCTAAGTGCAGATTCGCAGATCGTGGTCCTTTATACGTTTCCGGGGATCATCAACATTAGAGAGGGGTTTGGTTTTCTTTTTCTTTGCTTTTTCATAGTAAGAGGGATTTTCCCAGTGTGGGTAACTAATCCGACGCCTTAACCCATTTTTGTATAGTTCTTAGAGGTGAAGTCGCGGCACATATCAGCTTACTCTTTCGACGGGTGATGAGGAGGAGGTCAGTGTCCAAAATTGAGGTGTAGAGGAACCAAGATAAGCCTGGGCTTCGCCATATTAAAGCTAATCAGAGCCATTACTTGGTATCTATCGTCCTTTACGGCACCCAATTCTGACGACTGTATAATATTTTGTTAAATTTCTTCTAGGTCATTGGAATAACAGTCTACATGTCCGGGTCAAGTAATTTCACTATCTATATCTACCCATTATATATGATATATATTTATGGTTGCCAGGTGGACATTGGGCTGGACAAAATAAAAAGCTGGGCATAAAATCTAAAAAAAATAATTTATTTTGTTGATGTTTTTTTAATTTATTTCCGACCAACCCTCGTTTAAGGAGTACGTTAAGAATTTTAAGCCGTTTTCTAGTTATTATTTTTTTCCTCTTCTTCTTAACATATCAGCTGCATATGGTCCTCGTCGTCGTATGTGGAACAAACCATAAACTATAATGCTGTGTATTCGGAAAGAACCATAAGAAAATAGCGGCAGCTGCGGCGGCGTCTTGTAACACTTTGTCTACTGCTGCGTAGAGGCCGGCTTTGGCAAACATTTTGGCATATGTCCGAACGTGGCATAAATGTAGACATTGGTCGCATGGCTTTACTCTGCAGACCATAATTTTTTGTTGTGGTTGTTACTAGGCCCAAAGCGATTGTTAGGCCGACAGAAGATATTCTAGCATTTTTTGTGTCTGTGCGCATCCGAGCAACAAACAACCTGTGCCATCAACAGCGACCACCGACTAGCATCCGTACAACATTTTGCTAAACATCTAACAACAACAACTACATCGAAAGGAACAACATTAGAAATCATCATGTTGTTAAACATGCTTTTATTTTATATTCTTTTTGGGTAAGCGTTTCCACTTTTTTATTGTTGTTGTTTTTGTTGCAACAACGTTTTTAGTTTTGGTTAAAGAACTGTTATAAAATCATGTTTGTCAACATTTTTCCAAATGTGGAATTTAAAGTATTTTGGAGCTATTTACGATTTTTCGGATATGATTTACACTCTAAGGATATGGAAACATAGATGTTTTAGATACTTATATAGAAAATGATATATTATGTATTTTGTGTAATTGATTTGATTGGACTTGTTTTGAGATTGCAGAAGTTCGATCAACATTATTTTTTGCCGGACTGAACTTTTAACACCCACACTGTGGTACAGGGTATTATGTCTTTGTAAATATGTTTGTAACAGGCAAAAGGAAACGAGACAGACACATGGCTCCTTTTGAGAATATGCATAGAATCACTTTCTGAGTCGATTTATGATACGATTTGGATGAAATTAGATATAGCTCCCATATATATTTTCGTCCGATTTAAGTTAAATGGGGAACCAAAGTCCCTATATATCTTTCGATTTACAGGAAATTTGGCATAGGGTACTGAATTAGGTCCAGAATGATGTGTGCCACATTTCGAGAAAATCGGTTCATATACAGGTATAGCTCCTATATATAGTTTCCTCCGATTTAAGGTAAATGGTGCACCAAAGTCCCTATATATCTTTTGATATGCACGAAATTTGGCTTAGATTACTGAATTAGGGCCAGAAAGATGTGTGCTAAGTTTAGTGAAAATCGGTTCAGATTTCGATATAGCTCCCATATATATTTTCGTCCGATTTTATGTAAATGCTGCACCAAAGTCCTTCGATTTGTACGAAATTTTGCATATTGTACTGAATTGAGTCTAGAATGATGTGTGCCAAGTTTCGATTTATATATAGCTCCCATATATTTTTTTGTCCGATTTGAGGTAAAGAGGGCACCAAAGTTCCTATATATCTCTCGATTTGCACGAAATTTTGCATAGAGTACAGTGTGACGTGTGCCAAGTTTCGGGAAAATCTGGTGAGATTTATATATAGCTCCCATATATATTTTCGTTCGATCTAAGGTAAATGGGGCTCCGGAGACCCTATATATTTCTCGATTTGTACGAAATTTGGTATAGGGTACTGAATTAGGTCCTCAATGATGTGTTTCGTGAAAATCGGTGCTAAGTTTCGTGAAAATCGGTTTAGATTTAGATATAGCTCCGATTATATTTTCGTTCGATTTTACAAAATGATCATGGATATTTAGGTATGTTGACCAGCATTAGTCTATTGCACACATCTAAGATGTTGCTGATATACTCAGTTGCTTAAAATATAAGGAAATTAGACCATATTATCCCAAAATTATGCTTTTTAGATAGAATGATGTCAAAACTTTTTGTTTCAGACCAATATTAAAAAAAATTGAATTGAGTGTTTTGAATAAACCACTATTTAAAAAATATTTCAAACGAATCGAGGATGAATCATGAGATTCCATTTTTGTCATACTTAGAGCAGTGGGTTTATGAAATACATTTTGAGTTCCTTTATTACGACTCTTGAAGAAAACTTGAAAAAAATTAATAGGATGGATCGAAAACGGGGGTCATTTGTTTGTTTTTTTTTTTGAAAGTTGAACTAATGAAATGAGCTCTGGCCAGAAATTAGAAATGTGAAGTCAGATTTTGAAAATCAAATAAAATGAATCCAATATAGCGGATGTAATATTAGAAAAAAAAATATATATCTTGTCAGTATTTTAGATTAGAATAGCATGAAATCGTATTTTTATGAATTATGGAATAACTTAATTAAATTTGAATAATAACCAATGTGGTTGAAAAAACGTGCTCAACATCACCAAGCTACTAAATAATGGGCGGTACTTTTATGTGGGGCCTATCATTGTTTGGTGTATCATTCAAATAAAATCGGACGAAACTATATATGGGAGCTATATCTAAATCTGAACCAATTTTAACTAAACTTCACAGACATTATTCTGGACCAAATTCAGTACTCTGTGTAACATTTTTTTCTCAATCGGACAAATATTGGGAGTTTGGTGCGTCATTCACAAAAAATCGGACGAAACTATGTATGGGAGCTATATCTAAATCTGAACCGATTTCAACAAAACTTCGCAGACATCAGTCTGGACCTAATTCAGTACTCTGTGCAAAATTTTGTCCCAATCGGACACATATTGGGAGCTTGGTGCATCATTTACATAAAATCGGACGAAACTATATATGGGAGCTATATCTAAATCTGAACCGATTTTCCAATTTCAATAGGGTACATTCTTGGGCCAAATAAGTACACTGTGCCAAATTTCATCCAAATCGGATCATAAATGCGACCTATACTTTGTTCACAAAAATACATGGACGGACGGACAGACGGACATGCGTTAATCGACTCAGAAAGTGATTCTAAGCATATTCTCAAAAGGAACCGTGGGTATATCTCGATTCCTTTTGCCTGTTACAAACATATGCACAAAGACATAATACCCTGTACCACAGTGTGGTGAAGGGTATAAGAATAGATGTTATCAAAAAATGTCAATCGAAACAAAATGATCATGTATAGATCGGTATGTTGACCAGCGTAAATCTACTGCACACAGCTAAGATGTTGCATTTTCCATTTAGATCTACGCCTATTAACTCCTGCTCTCGCAAAAACTAAAACCAGCTGACCATTCACAAACAACGATGTCGTTCACCGTGAACATATGATAAACGACTTTTTTAGCCTGCGGTTAAATACTACCAGAATATGGTAGTTTAATGTAGTTACCACATACCACAAATGAATATGGCTTTATTGCAAGATAAGTCACTTAAATGATGTAATGTTTCACGTATAATGTTCAAACAAAAATATATAATGAAATCAGTGAACGGAGCAGTATAGTCGGACAGGGCTGACAATACGATACCCGACACCACTACCAAGGAATTGTTATTTTCTGTGGAGGTTTATTTTGAACCTGTGCAATATTTCGTGATATTTGCACCCTCTTGGCCGATTAGAGATCAACAGCACCTCTTCCTTACACTGACATATTCTCCGAATATTCCCAATACTCATTACAGCCCTACTAATTACTTATCGAGATCCCTTCACCGTGGATTGTGTTGTGATGTTCGTCTTGTGGTCTACTGATCGACTTGAAAAAACACAAAAAATTTAGTTTCTGTCCACAAATTTTTATGTGATCATCACCGAAAATTATAGGCGTTGTCCTTGACCATAACTGGAAGCTCTTGGAAATGTTTAAAGCGATCAGCGCTTTATTTCTGCCCTCTAATGTTAATGAGTTAGAAAATAATATCTGAATACGTAAGCACCTATAAATATTCAAGTTTAACTCCCACATCCGAGTACATACAATAATATAATTGGTATCAATTTAAAGGTTAATCATTCCTATTGGATATACTGTCAACTCCTTGGGTCTATGTTCTTCATTCGGCATAGAATACAAATTTTGTAATTTTTCACACAAAATTCAGGGTCCATTTGAATCGCTAAATATTGACCGATCTTTATTGAAACCGGCAAGCTTTCTCTTTGGC
>NW_026881870.1:0-36461 GCF_032173495.1 Musca vetustissima
AAAATTTGTTTTGCATTTGCATTTTGCCTTACAAAATAGCATGGTACAATTATCGGCATATGTCACATTTTGGTACGTTCCATATATCCCCATTATTCCTTACACCAGAAGTCTCGACAGTATAACATAGTTCCTCGTGGGATGGGAGACATCATTGCTAATAGATGACAGTACTCTATGGCGAAAATATTAAGAATTTAATATTAATATGTTTGACAGTAATTTAACGTTTCTGGTCGTCAGTAGTTTACAATAAATCTTGTTTGCGGAGGTTCACTTGTTTTTTATATGCCCTACGTAAATATCCCACGCATTTTTCTTTACATAGGAAGTTTTAATCACACTTCATTAGAATATTCGCTCGCAATAGGATAGTTCCACAGGTTGGTTAAGTTAACCCTACGGCCAATAACCGGGTACATTTGTACCTTTTTTTGAATAACAATGCTGTAAAATTTTTATACCCTTCACCACACTGTGGTACAGGGTATTATGTCTTTGTGCATATGTTTGTAACAGGCAAAAGGAATCGAGATAGACCCATAGTTCCTTTTGAGAATATGCATAGAATCACTTTCTGAGTCGATTTACGCATGTCCGTCTGTCCGTCCGTCTGTCCGTCTGTCCGTCCGTCCATGTATTTTTGTGAACAAAGTACAGGTCGCATTTATTATCCGATTTGGATGAAATTTGGCACAGTTCACTTATTTGGCCCAAGGACGAACCCTATTGAAATTGGGAAAAATCGGTTCAGATTTAGATATAGCTCCCATATATATTTTCGTCCGATTTAAGGTAAATGGTGCACCAAAGTACCTATATATCGTTCGATTTGCACGAAATTTGGCACAGCGTAATGAATTTAGCCTAGAATGATGTCTGCCAAGTTTCGTGAAAATCGGTCCACATTTAGATATAGCTCTCATATATAGTTTCGTCCGATTTTATGTAAATGGTGCACCAAAGTCCCTATATATCTTTCGATTTGCACGAAATTTGGCATAATGTACTGAATTGATCCTAGAGTGATGTCTGCCAAGTTTCGTGAAAATCGGTCCAGATTTAGATATAGCTCTCATATATAGTTTCGTCCGATTTTATGTAAATGGTCCACCAAAGTCCCTATATATCTTTCGATTTGAACGAAATTTGGCACAGCGTAATGAATTAAGCCTAGAATGATGTCTGTGCTGAGTCGGTCCAGATTTAGATATAGCTCTCATATATAGTTTCGTCCGATTTTATGTAAATGGTGCACCAAAGTCCCTATATATATCGATTTGCACGAAATTTGGCATAACGTACTTAATTGAGCCTAGAGTGCTTTATGCCAAGTTTCGTGAAAATCGGTCCAGATTTTGATTTATATATATATATATAGTTTCGTCAGATTTTATGTTAAAGATTCACCAAAGTCCCTATAAATCTTTCGATTTGCACGAAATGTGGTATAGCATACTGGATTGAGCCTGGAATGATGTGTGCTGAGTTTCGTGAAAATCGCTTCAGATTAAGATATATATTTTCGTCCGATTTTAAGTAAACGGTGCAAATGGTGTTTGTCAGATTGACATGAAATTTTGCACAAAGTACAAAATTGAGCATAGAATAACGTAGTTGCGTTTTCTAGAAGTTCAGGCATTTTCTAGAAGTTCAACGGCCCAACATTTGTCCCATAGTAACAAACAAATGACATGCTTATAGATTGATCTAAGTTGATTCACATTTAGATAAATATCACATATTTTAAGTTCACCCAATTTCATGTTAATTGTCCTGTTTAATATACCCATAGTGGTGAAGGGTATCATATAGTCGGCCCCGTCCGACTTTACTACTTCCCTTACTGGTTAATAATGGAGATATGTGGATCAAATTTAGAGGAATCATTCTTGAGGTATTTTCACACATAATCGAAGAAAAAAATTATAAATATTTTTCATAAATATAATTTTTAAATTTTTTTTTTAAACTTGTTATCTACGTAGATCAATAACCGTGGTACATTTGTACCCATCCAAAGATAGCTCTGTAACTCATTAACAAATTGAACTATCGTGAGGTATTTTGTTTTAAATTTGTCTATGCGGATCTGGTCTAGATGTAGGAACTCACAATTATATATATATATTAAAATAAAATATATTTAAATCCATGCTTAAATGATAATCTATCTTAAACGATCATAGTAAATTCGTCATAGCCTTCGAATGGGTTAAGCTTTTTTGTTATTTTTTTATTGGGATTTTATTTAGGTATTCCTCAACCCCTCTGCAAATTTTTGTGGCCCTAGACAACATGGGGCCATCATGGCGACTCGTGGAAGTCAGAAACTACCCTGGTTTTCCTTTGGTACACAGGGACTAAATGTTGTCTAGGACCACAAAAATTTGCAGAGGGGTTGAAGAACACCTAAATAAGATCCCAATAAAAAACTACTTATGTATATGAAAAAAGTGAATAGTTTTGGGTTAATTGATCTGTCGTTGCAAACTGTTCATGATATTGACCTCCAAACTTTATTTTGGTGGAAGCTGTGTCTACTTTAATGTAAAAAAATGTGTAAAAACAGGTTGAGGCGAACCAGTTTTTTATGTTCTCTATCGATTTGTGACTAAGCCACTCATTTTACGGTCTTCGTGTCAAAGTAAAACTAGAAGCCAACAGAATGGGGACTACGCCACTTATGTATCATTTTTCAAAATTTTAACTGTATCTACCTTTAAACGATGCTGACATTTTGAAGCTCGATTTTGAGTGTTTTTTTAATTTTACTTCTAGCTTTAATACGCAAACATGAATTTCTAAAAATCGATTATAAGATTAATGTAGTCGCGAATCTGCGTAATTTGATATGTATTTTGTGTATGTAGTATGCACAGCTTCAGAGTAATACTCATCCGAAGGTGCGAATTTTGTGCGATCAAATTTCTAAAAAACCTATTTTTCCGTCCAAATTTTTAGATCTGTCAACTGAATGATATGGGTACCCGCGATCAATAAAGTTTTTTACGTTTCGGATGATATAAAATCTTCTTCGTGAAAATCCATCTACTAGAACGGCGGGAACTGGCCTTCCAAAAACACGAAATTTGGCAAAAAATGTTTTTGAAAATATCGCGGATTTATTTGCGTTTTCTGTGTATCATTCCCGCTTCAATAAATGACCTCATACGGATTTTGATCTTTTTCGAAAAGAGAACTTTAAAAACTTCAGCCGAAAGAGAGATGTACGCAATTTATCTCAAAAATAGATTGTGCTGGCACATCCATGGTTCTTAATGGACCACATTGAAATCGGTATAGATCGATGTATTTTTTTAGGGTGCACACCGAAATCGGACGCGCGTTAATGGCATATGGAGTTTTCGGAAATTATTCGCGTTTTAAGATTTTTTGGGTACTTCAATGCAACGTGTGGCACATCTTAGCCGTCAAATGAAATTTAGCAAAATACACATGGATTGGAAGATAAACTTGAGTACTTCCAGGAAACCGCATGCGCATCAAATGATTTTGAGAATTACGCGATTTAGGCGCAATTTAAAATGTATATTTCATAATATTATTTTATTTTAAGATTTATTCCTATTTATAGAACACCAAGATTTATCGGAAGGTCTTGATATAATCCGCAAGGCGTATACTTATACACAAAAACTGATTATTATATATGTCAATTTTTCGGCGAAATTCGGGAAATATAGCAGAATAACCCCAACATTTTTTTCTGAAATTTCTTGTATACAATTAAAAAAATAAATATGATGACATTATTTTTTCGAACCAAAAACAAATATTTTTCCTCAATATCTTGTTTTGCTGTCGCTGTGATTTAGAAATCGCTACACGGACTTGTGTGATTTTGATATCATTTGATTCATCATGGTGTTTAGATTATGTAGATATTTTTAAATTAATTTTTAGGTGTGTGTATGTCATTAATATAAGGAAAATATTGATGTAATCTGCTAAATCTTTTTTATTTTTCTCATATTTCGCGAATATGTGCAACTTTATCGTGATTATTATAATATATTCATATTCTTATTTTACGGAGGAAGATATATATCAACGTTTTTGGTCAATATAATAAACGGCGTAATTTTAAGATTTTTTTCTTATACCCAAAATTAAAACCTCGATAACTTTTGCGCGCATCAACCAAAAATTTGATCGCGAACGGTTTCGGAGTCAGAAAATTTTTCTCTATATGTGTACCAAAAATAATTGATGTGCCACAAAAACAAAAACGCTGATTTTTTGAAAATGGAATATTAAAAAATTGGCAATATTGCCCATATATTATTTTAATGTATATATAATTTTGAGTTCCTACATCTAGACCAGATCCGCATAGACTAATTTAAAACAAATAACCTCACGATAGTCCAATTTTTTAATGCGTTACCGAGCTATCTTTGGATGGGTACAAATGTACCACGGTTATTGATCTACGTATACTTTTTTTGGTTATTGACCGTAGGGTTCAGTTTGGCCGGCCAAACATGACATGAAAACATGCGTAGTTAGCCTTACGGGACTTCGGTATAAAGGGTTCATGCCAGGCTTTCAGATTATACGCGAACCTTTTACATGTGGTAAAAAGTACAGCTTTTTATCTTACCATCCTTATTATAGCTAACTTAAAACGACATAGATTTTTCATTTAACCTCTTCGGAAATGGTATTATGTAAAACTTATTTTTTTGTTTAAAAAATATGTACATTTTTTTCCTTGATCTAAATTGCTACGTTCTTTCCAAGGAAACTGATTTATGTTGCTGCCAAATCCCCTAAAATAAAATGTGGTTTCTTGGGTAATAATGAAATTATTATCTCGTCTTTGTTTCAACAGCTTTTTAAACTATTAAATTTGTTTTGATTAAAAAATTGCTTTGGGATTTTAATTAAATTCTATCAAAATATTTTGCTGCCCATACTACCCTCCCGCCGCCCGACAACGACAATATGCTAAATATGCATTCCGCCTTTTCATATTTTTGCCTAACATGCAATGTTGGTGTTTTTTGTTGAAGGCAAATAACTACATATTTTCAACAACAACAAAAATGTATTGCTGCATGTCCTATTATGCCACTTGTATGCTTTTTTCTGGTTGTCGTAGTCATAATTTAAGTGTCTGTGTATATTTTTGCGTTGCAGTTGTTATTGCTACTACTGTTCTATTAAACTTGGAACAAATTTGTTTACTTGCATTGAAGTGTAAAAAATAATTTTGCTGCGTATGTGTGGCTAAAAGCCCACGAGAAGGTGTATCAGATATTTGCTACTGCAACAACAGCCGGTGAAATGTTTTGTATTACTACTACTATCGGCCCTGTAGCCTAGCCTTGCAACAAAAAACTGTTAGCGTGTGGCATATTGTTTTCTTAGCTACCGAAGCAAAAAAATCGTATATATCTTTGCAAACAATATGCATTATCAGGATGCTTACCGTTGCAGCGGGTTAAATCAACATGAATATGGATGTATGGGACATTCCGATTGAAATTTAAAGGGTGGATTATTTTAAAACATTTTCGCTAGGGTAATGATAAAAACAAATTTTAAAAATAAGTTTTACGGACTATCAACCAAGGGGATTATTTAAAAATATTTTTGAAGCACTGTCATGAGCGTGAATTTTTTTAAATATGTTTTAAAGGACTATCAGAAGAGTACATTTTTTTTAAAATACTAAATTATTTAAAAATATTTTTTAAAGAACTGTCGTGAGCATGGATTTTTTCAAATATGTTTTGAAGAAATATCAGAGGTGTGGATTTTTTTAAAAATATTTTGTTTGAAGGACTATTTGGATTCTTTTAAATATTTGTTTAAGCTATATTAAACGACGTAGACGGAAAAAATAAAAATCACAAAAAGACTTTTATTATTGACGGAAAAAAATAAAAGTCCCAAAAAGACTTTTATTTTTGACGGAAAAAATAAAAGTCCCAAAAAGACTGTTATTTTTGACGGAAAAAATAAGTCCCAAAAAGACTTTTATTTTTGACGGAAAAAATAAAAATCCCAAAAAGACTTTTATTTTTGACGGAAAAAATAAAAATCATTTTTAACAGTTAAAAATCAACGTTTATTTTTTCCGTTAAAAAATAAATAATTAAAGTGGATTTTTTTTATTTAGGTCACATAATAACAGTTATTTTTTACCTGATTTGATATAAGTTATAACCGTTACGGTCCCTGCTTAAATATAGATTTATAACGACAATCAGCGTGAATTTTTAAATAATTTTTTAAGAACTATCAGAGCCTTAGGCGTGAATTTTTATTTTTTTTTCAATGTCAGAGCCAAAATCATTATTCAAGAAGAGTTTTTCAATGACTATAGGGTCCTCAGGCGTGTATTTTTAAAGAATATTTTTTCAGGGACTATCAGAACCCTAGGCATGGATTTTTAAAGAATATTATTGCAAGGACTATCAGGTGTTTGAGGCGTAGATTTTAAAGAATATTTTTTAAGGGACTATCAGAGGCTTAGACGTGGATTTTTAAAGAATATTTTTTCATGGACTATCGGAGGCTGAGACGTGGATTTTTAAATTTTTTCAGGGACTATCGGAGGCTAAGACGTGGATTTTTGAACAATATTCTTTCAAGAACTATGCATATTTTTTCAGTGACTATCAGAGCTTTAGGCTTGGATTTTTAAAGAACAGTTTTTCAAGGACTATCAAAGCCTATGGCGTGGATTTTTAACGAATAGTTTTTCAAGAACTATCAGAGCCTATCGCGTGGATTTTTAATGAATAGTTTTAATTTTTTATGAAGGTTCAACTGTGGATTATAAAACATACATTTTTTCTCAAGGAATATCTGATCACAAATATTTTCAGCATTACCTATTTTTCTGTTAAAAAAAGTACTGAACTTCTTTATATGTATATATACATAGGTGTTCAAAATTGTTTACTTTAAACTCTTACTATTACCCACCCTTTCACCATTTATTGTAAGGTTACATCAAATGAATGTTGGTATAAAAACTATGTAAGATGTTGTACATAGAGCAGAGAGAGTATCGTATTGTCTAGTATCAGATCCATGTAGGTGTTGTATCAGTTGACTTTTCTGCTAGTATGTATGTTTTCTTTTAAGTGCCTTTGTTGTTAGTATCTCCCCAAAGTATGCCATGGAAAATTCTAAACTATTTTGTATTATTATTCGGTTCACAACATATAGTGAGGGTAAAGTCGGGTTATAGGGCGGATAAGAAGGGAAGTGTTAGGTAGGTGTATATTTGTATTTAATTGTTTCATTCTTTAAGCACACACAACCCAATGGATGTATGTGGGGGTTTTTGTTCGTATATGTAGTTACAACGAGATTTACGGGGCCAGTTCGGAAAACCTACAATATATCATACTGTTGGTGAAAAATTGGATGTGAAACACATTGAACATAGGACTATGAACAGTCGGAGACAAAATTCATTACAAATTTAAATTTTAAGTTGCATGTACTATGTACCAATATGTGGTTATTAAAGTTATTAATATTGTATATATATCTTTATTTTTAAATCTTTAAATTGGGTTATACCTTTGGTCCCTGATGTGCAGTTTCTGCAATTCCCAGTCTACTAGTAATACAAATTACGAAGTTATTTTCAACTTGACAGACTACACTCGTTGAGAAGTAGTTTTCCTTTTATTTTTTAACACAGCCATTTTTCTTAAATATTATTGCTGACTTTAATGCTGTGCCGAATAATATCTTTTGTTATTTTGTAGTATTATTATTTCCGTGCACACAAATGACTTTGCTCATATACACTTTTATACAGTGCGGAACAAAATTATTGTATGTATGTGATATGTATCCCATATACACAATAATCGTAGAAAAAATCCAATTGTATATGACTCGCCTAAGACTCTGGTAGTCCTTAAGAAATATATTCTTTAAAAATCAACTCCAAATACTCTTGAAATATCCTCGGCTAAGGCTCTAATAGTCCTTGAAAAAATATTTTTTAAGAAATCCACGCCTTTTGATAGTCCATGAAAAAATATTCTTTAAAAAACCCCGCTTTTTGATAGTCCTTGAAAATATATTTTTTTAAAAATCAACGCTTAAGGATCTGATAGCTTTTGAAACATATTTATTAAAAATCCACTCAGCTAGTGGTTAAAAAAATATAGTTTAAAAAATCCACGACTAAGGCTCTGATATTCCTTGAAAAATGAATTTTAAAAAATCTCTGATAGTCCTTGAAAAAAAACTATTTATAATATGCAAGGCTAAGGCCCTGAAAATATTTTTAAAAAATCAAATCCCAAGGCTCTGATAGTCCTTGAAAAATATTCTTTAAAAATCCAAGCATGTAATTCCTATAATCCTTAAAAATATCTAAAAATTCTCTGCTACAGATTAACATTATTTATCCTTAACTGTATATCTTGATTGTGTATTTATTAGGGGGGTTCAGGTGAATATTTCAAAATGTTACCATTGATGTTGGGTTGTTTTAAAAATAAAATAACTATTGAAACTGAGATGAGTATTATCAACAGTTCTACAAAGTACGTAGTATTGAGGTCTTTCCCACCTAATATACATTTATTTATATATGTCAGTTCTATTGTATTTTACCACACACATATCCAGAGTAGACATGAACATATGTCACAACGTAGAAAGTGCAAAGTAAAGAGAACACGAACTGTTTCCTATGTGTTCTTTTGGGCTTGGTATTTTCTTTCTTGATATTTTTGTTGCCTTTCCTTTCACATCTCAACTTCCTTATATGGGTGGTTACATAAAATATGTTCTTTTAAGTGTGTGTGTGTTGATGTTTGCATGTGTGATTTGTTTTCGTATTTTCTTCCATTTGTTGTTCTTTTTTGTTTTTTTTTCTGGTTCAAATGCATTTCCGTGATTTAAAAATAAATATGTATAGAATAGATTTTTTTGTTGTTGTGTTACACAGACACCTCCTAAGCTAAATAAACACGAAAACGAGCACATGAGTTGATATTTATATAAAGCAATTGCAATTTAATTAATTTGTATTATGATGATTATACATTTACTGGTGATAATCAATCTCGCGCATTCATGCGGAGGGTGGAGTGAATACAATTATTTCGGGGGCGGGGTTCCATCAAAATAACCTTCAAACAAATGAGGCATAAATATGTTTATGATAATGGAAATAAATTGCAGATATTAAAAAAAATAAAAGTATGTAGGTTTAACCGTAATTTCCAAAAGAGTAACAGTCCTTGAATTAAATAGTCCTTAGAAATGACTATTTAATTCAAGGACTGTCGGAGCCTTTGGTGTGGATTTTTAAGAAATTTTTTTCTAAGGGTTACAAGAGCCTTAGGCGTGGAATTTTAAAGAATATTTGCACAAGAACTATCAGAACCTTAGGCGTGGATTTTTAAAGAATATTTGCACAAGGACTATCAGAGCCTTAGGAGTGGATTTTTAAAGATTATTTTCCATGGGTTACCAGAGGAACAACCGTGGATTTTTCAAGTAAATATTTTAAGGATTAATAGACCCCAAGGCGTAGATTTTCAAGAAAAATTTTCCAAGGGTTAAAAAAGCAACAGGCTTAAATGTTTAAGGAATACTTTTCAATGGGTTACCAGAGCCACATGCGTTAATTTTTAAAGAATATTTAATGAGGTTTACCAGAGCCACTATGATCATTTCATGTTATTTTTTAGATGACATATCGTCAGTCAAATCGAAGGAGAAATATTTTTGAAAATCATATCCTCTTTTTATTTCGAGTCATTTTGTGGCTTTTTGATCCTTATTTTATTTAGCCGTAAACTAAATATCACAAGACGACATTTTGAGACCTCGAGGAGCATTCACATATACAAATTGTCGAACTTTACACAACCTCTGATTTCCACATTCTTTCCGTCACTGCTTCCGTTCGCTTAAGCTATTAAATGCTAATGTACTGCCCCACATTTCTGAGCTAATATTCATGACAATTATTTTTAATCGCATTTCAAAATCAAATATTTATAAAATATAATTTTATTTATTATTCATTCATAAAGGAAAATTCCGAAATTTGCTTATTCTCATATTCTAAACGCATTGACCGTATCTATGCTAAATTCACTTTTCTTTTATTCAATAATGAAAATAGAGAGAATTGGGCAAGCGAAGAACTTGAAGCACGTACCACACGTAAAATGTGAAAAAAGTTTCGTACTTCTTCCTCATCATCTTCTCGTGTTTCGGATATATGTTTTGAAAAAAGAAAATAGTCCTTCCTAAGCAAAAGTGAAGAGGACAAATATTCCGAAACCATGGTAGACAATTGTACTTGAATTTTGTTAATTTTTTTTATTTTTAGAATATTCAAAAGATGCAAAGACTGCTGAATACCAAGAAGTAGGACAAAACGTGAAAAAAAATCTCACACACACACAAAATTGAGAATGAAAAGAACGAACAAGAATAACAGAAACAACAACAACAACAACACTTATATAGAATTTGTTTTTAAAGAACTAAGTGGTTTTTAGCAATGTTTGTTTGAATTGTTTTGCAGTTTCAGTTTTTTACTCTGCTCCTAGCAACCATCCAACAAGTGAAGAAATAAAAAAGGACCCATTTGACTTGCCATCTAACTCATCAACTGTTTCTTGTCACAAAGTTGAAAACATTGGTCGTTTGTGTGGTTTTTTCTTCTTTTAGATTCTTTAGTTATAATCTTCATTTAATAGATATAATTTTCACCCAACTCAATTTTCTTGGCTAGTGTCGGATGGTATTTGAATATTAAACTGATACCAAAGATAAAAATAGTGAAGAGGAAGGAGGAAGTTTTGGAATTTTGCTATAATATAATAGATGTTAAATATGTCGGAAAGGGGAAACAAGAATTCTTCCACGTCCCTCGTTTAAAGGACTTCTTTATGCAGAATAAAATCCTAAGATATTATGTCTTTCCTACGTCTTTTAACGACAATATTTGTCTCTATCGATATTTTAGTAATACAGAAAGTCATTAAAAAAATCAAAGACTAATTGTTTTCTATAGAGGACAATTTCTTCTGCAATAGGGTCCATCCTGCAATTCGGAAGGGCCTCACGGAGCCTTTAACTACCAAACAATGGTTCAGACAAGGTGACAGCGTCTCGTGCGACCTTTTTAACATCCTGCTGGAAAAGATCATACGAGATTCAAAAGTGAACAGAAATGGTACTCTGTACATGTTACTCGCATATGCCGATTACATATTATATATATATATATATATATATATCGTATTAGCCCTTCTATGGATAGGATACCTTATATATGTCCCTTTATTGCTTTACTCTCGTGAAAAAATGCTAACATAAGTTCCCGTTGTAAAAAAACCGTCCTGCGACCTCATAAAAAACTATTATTTATCGGGGGGAATTAATTTATGGTTCATGATTCAGTCGTGTAATTTATTTTTATACCCTTCACCACACTGTGGTACAGGGTATTATGTCTTTGTGCATATGTTTGTAACAGGCAAAAATAATCGAGATAGACCCATGGTTCCTTTTGCATAGAATATGCATAGAATCACTTTCTGAGTCGATTTATGCATGTCCGTCCGTCCGTCCGTCTGTCCGTCTGTCCGTCTGTAGATGTTAAATTGTAAACAAAGTACAGGTTGCATTTATGATCCGAATTGGATGAAATTTGGCACAGCTCATTTGTTTGGCCCAAGGACGAACCCTATTGAAATTGGGAAAAATCGGTTCAGATTTAGATATAGCTCCCATATATATTTTCGTCCGATTTAATGTAAATGGTCCCTATATATCTTTCGATTTGCACGAAAATCGGCACAGCGTAATGAATTAGGTCTAGAATGATGTGTGTAAAATTTCATAAAAATCGGTTCAGATTTATATATAGCTCCCATATATATCTTCGTCCGATTTAAGGTAAATTGTGTAGCAAAGCCTCTATATATCTTTCGATTTGCACGAAATTTGGCACAGCGTAATGAATAAGGTCTAGAATGATGTATGCCAAGTTTCGAGAAAATCGGTTCAGATTTAGATATAGCTCCCATATATATCTTCGTCCGATTTAAGGTAAATTGTGTACCAAAGTCCCTATATATCTTTGGATTTGCACGAAATTTGGCACAGCGTAATGAATAAGGTCTAGAATGGTGTCTGCCAAGTTTCGAGAAAATCGGTTCAGATTTAGATGTAGCTCACATATATATCTTCGTCCGATTTAAGGTAAATTGTGTACAAAAGCCCCTATATAAAGTTCGATTTCCACGAAATTTGGCACAGCGTAATGAATTATGTTTAGAATGATGTATGCCAAGTTTCGAGAAAATCGGTCAAGATTTAGATATAGCTCCCATATATAGTTTCGTCCGATTTCATGTAAATGGTGCACCAAAGTCCCTATATATCCTTCGATTTGCACGAAATTTGGCATAACGTACTTAATTGAGCCTAGAATGATGTCTGCCAAGTTTCATGAAAATCGGTCCTGATTTAGATATATCTCCCATATATAGTTTCGTCCGATTTCATGTAAATGATGCCCCAAAGTCCCTATATATCTTTCGATTTGCACGAAATTTGGTGCAGTCTAATAATTTAGGTCTAGAATGATGTCTGCCAAGTTTCGTGAAATTCGGTCCAGATTTAGATGGATATAGCCCTTTTTATTATAGATTGATTTTAAGTAATTGACGCACCATATATATTTTCGCCCGATTTCAAGTAAATTGGGCATCAAACTCCTCATGTTAGTCAGATTGACATAAAAGTTTGCACATCGTACAATATTGAGCATAAAATTATATATTGCGTTTTCTAGAAATACAGACATAGCCTAACGGATGACCTGTTTATATTTGTTTGAAGTCGATTTACATATTTTATGGATAGATCTAGGTAGATTCACATTTAGATAAATACCACATATTTTATTTCATTCAATTTCATGCTAATAGTCCTTTTTAATATACCCATAGTGGTGAAGGGTATCATATAGTCGGCCCCGTCCGACTTTACTACTTTCCTTACTGGTTATACCCTTCACCACACTGTGGTACAGGGTATTATGTCTTTGTGCATATGTTTGTAACAGGCAAAAGGAAACGAGATAGACACATGGTTCCTTTTGAGAATATGCATAGAATGTCCGTCTGTCTGTCGGTCTGTCCATGTTAAATTGTAAACAAAGTACAGGTTGTATTTATGATCCGAATTGGATGAAATTTGGCATAGGTCACTTGTTTGGCCCAAGGACGAACCCTATTGAAATTGGGAAAAATCGGTTCAGATTTTATGTAAACGGTCTCTATATATCTTTCGATTTGCAGGAAATTTGGCACAGCGTAATGAATTAGGTCTAGAATGATGTGTGTAAAATTTCATAAAAATCGGTTCAGATTTAAATATAGCTCCCATATATATTTTCGTCCGATTTTTTGTAAATGGTGCACTAAAGTCCTTATATATCATTCGATTTGCACGAAATTTGGCACAGCGTAATGAATTAGGTCTAGAATGATGTGTTTTAAAATTTCATAAAAATCGGTTCAGAATTAGATATAGCTCCCATATATATTTTCGTCCGATTTTTTGTAAATGGTGTACTAAGGTCCCTATATATCATTCGATTTGCACGAAATTTGGCACAGCGTAATGAATTAAGTCTAGAATGATGTGTGCAAAATTTCATAAAAATCGGATCAGATTTACATATAGCTCCCATATATATTTTCGTCCGATTTTATATCCTTAGATTTTCACGAAATTTGGCATAGCGTACTGAATTAATTCTAGAAATATGTGTTTTTAATTTTGTAAAAATCGGTTCAGATTTAGATATAGATCACATATATATTTTTGCCCGATTTTAAGTAAATGGTGCACCAAAGTCCCTATATGTTTTTATATATAATAAAGAGCTTAAAATGTGGCCGAATGCACAAAACATACTAAAATAAGTGTAACCTAACATGTGACAAGTTTCGATGAAATCGGTTTACAATTAGATATTTTGCTCTAAATTAATTTACATAATCTTGTCCTATTGTAGGAAGCAACTCTATATCTGATCAAAATTTATAGGTTGCATAAAGACCTGTTTAATTTCATATTAATGGTCCTTCAAAAATGAGACGTCTGTTAGGCTTCCATCTGTTGAATATACCCAAAGTGGTGAAGGGTACTTTCCTTACTGGTTTATTAATTATTTTTATACCCTTCACCACACTGTGGTACAGGGTATTATGTCTTTGTGCATATGTTTGTAACAGGCAAAAATAATCGAGATAGACCCATGGTTCCTTTTGAGAATATGCATAGAATCACTTTCTGAGTCGATTTATGCATGTCCGTCCGTCCGTCCGTCTGTCCGTCTGTAGATGTTAAATTGTAAACAAAGTACAGGTCGCATTTATGATCCGAATTGGATGAAATTTGGCACAGCTCATTTGTTTGGCCCAAGGACGAACCCTATTGAAATTGGGAAAAATCGGTTCAGATTTAGATATAGCTCCCATATATATTTTCGTCCGATTTAATGTAAATGGTCCCTATATATCTTTCGATTTGCACGAAAATCGGCACAGCGTAATGAATTAGGTCTAGAATGATGTGTGTAAAATTTCATAAAAATCGGTTCAGATTTATATATAGCTCCCATATATATCTTCGTCCGATTTAAGGTAAATTGTGTAGCAAAGCCTCTATATATCTTTCGATTTGCACGAAATTTGGCACAGCGTAATGAATAAGGTCTAGAATGATGTATGCCAAGTTTCGAGAAAATCGGTTCAGATTTAGATATAGCTCCCATATATCATCGTCCGATTTAAGGTAAATTGTGTACCAAAGTCCCTATATATCTTTGGATTTGCACGAAATTTGGCACAGCGTAATGAATAAGGTCTAGAATGGTGTCTGCCAAGTTTCGAGAAAATCGGTTCAGATTTAGATGTAGCTCACATATATATCTTCGTCCGATTTAAGGTAAATTGTGTACAAAAGCCCCTATATAAAGTTCGATTTCCACGAAATTTGGCACAGCGTAATGAATTATGTTTAGAATGATGTATGCCAAGTTTCGAGAAAATCGGTCAAGATTTAGATATAGCTCCCATATATAGTTTCGTCCGATTTCATGTAAATGGTGCACCAAAGTCCCTATATATCCTTCGATTTGCACGAAATTTGGCATAACGTACTTAATTGAGCCTAGAATGATGTCTGCCAAGTTTCATGAAAATCGGTCCTGATTTAGATATATCTCCCATATATAGTTTCGTCCGATTTCATGTAAATGATGCCCCAAAGTCCCTATATATCTTTCGATTTGCACGAAATTTGGTGCAGTCTAATAATTTAGGTCTAGAATGATGTCTGCCAAGTTTCGTGAAATTCGGTCCAGATTTAGATGGATATAGCCCTTTTTATTATAGATTGATTTTAAGTAATTGACGCACCATATATATTTTCGCCCGATTTCAAGTAAATTGGGCATCAAACTCCTCATGTTAGTCAGATTGACATAAAAGTTTGCACATCGTACAATATTGAGCATAAAATTATATATTGCGTTTTCTAGAAATACAGACATAGCCTAACGGATGACCTGTTTATATTTGTTTGAAGTCGATTTACATATTTTATGGATAGATCTAGGTAGATTCACATTTAGATAAATATCACATATTTTATTTCATTCAATTTCATGCTAATAGTCCTGTTTAATATACCCATAGTGGTGAAGGGTATCATATAGTCGGCCCCGTCCGACTTTACTACTTTCCTTACTGGTTTCATTTTTTGAAACTACCTGACATATGTGTGGCCAGAAGCCAGCATTAGGTTATCGTGACATGTTTTCACACTGTGCTACAGGGTATTATGTCTTTGTGCATATGGTTTGAGAATATGCATAGAATCACATTCTGAGTCAATTTATACATATCCGTCCGTCCATGTATTTTTGTGAACATGTCACTTAATTGGCCCAAGGACGAAGCCAATTGGAGAAAATCGGTTCAGATTGAGACAAAATTTAGCACAGCCTACTTAATTAGGCCCAAATTTATGTATCTGAAGTTTTTTGGAATCAGTTCAGATTCGGATGTAGTTCACATATACAATTTAGGTAAATGGTACACCAAACTCTCAATATTTGTCCGATTGAGACAACATTTTGCAAAGCATACTGAATTCAAGTCGGCCCGATTGACATTACATTTTTTATAGATTTCAGAATGGCATGTGTATGGTTTTTTATTGATCCATATATCTATATAGATTACATTTGTTTTTATCCGATGACTTTTTCATCAACAGGATAACGTACACAATATCATCTCTTGTATGTACTCAAAGTGGTGAAGGGTATTATAAAGTCGGCCCCCTCCGACTTTTGAACTTTCCTTACTGGTTTGTATTTGTCATCGAATTTTGCTGCTCTTTGGGAATAATTTCTCATATATTTCTTACTACCCTTACAAATGGAATTTTAGGTCCTGTTGCTCATCACTCCGTAAATATTTCTCAATTATTTGGAATCCAACAAATTTTCCCAATTGAGTGTATATGTTTTCGATAGCAATGCTGCGTAGAGATTAAGTTATTCCTTAGAAGTTCTGGGCACATATTTCAGATACAGGAACTCAGCCTTGAGTAAAATTTCGTGATGTTCGGACCATAATTGTAATCTATAAAACCCGACAAAAATAATGTTTCATTCCATTTAATCCCCAAATATTAACCGATTTTACAAGTTATAATTTCCTTTGGGCCACACAAGCCCAATAAACCAAGACTATTTTTTACTGGTGAATATAATATAATCAACCTTCCTTTATATAATACTATAGTGCATTCTATAGAACTTCCACATGACATTCTTTGCGTCCATACTTCTATATAAATTATATACTTCGATACCATTTATGTCATCTGTCGAAATCCATAAAAGCTCATCACATTTTCTCCATTGGTACCAAAAATTGTCTTTGATAAAACTGCAAAAAATCGTATTCGTGTTTTTACCACTGTCCCTGCATTAGAACGAACATCAAATGGATTCTATATGTCATAAAATAGAACTGTCAACGTAGCTCGACATGACACCAACACACAGGTGGCCAATTCACGCATGATTCACATCTGTTCTAACAACGTGGATTGCAAAGTTTGGTTAAAAAAATCTGTTCTTCTATGTATATGTGTCGTTCATCCACCATCCAAAGCTACGTGGATTTAAAAATTTACCTAAAATGACACTAACTTACAAAAATATTTGATGATAGTCCATAAAAAATAGGGAAGAGGGGCACCTTTTGCACACTTTTTCCTTTAAAGCCTCTTAAAAAGTTGTATTTTATAATTTTTGGGCTTTTATAAGTTTTAACTGATAGGTACAGATGAAACCTTTACACTGAATATACCAAAAAATGTATCGAAACAGCGAAAAAAGTTCACTCATCATTTTGTACAAAAAAAAAAAGTTGCGGGTCGGAAAAATTTTAAAGCGAAATTTTATAAGAGCTATTCAAAGGTGCCCCTCTTCACTATATTAAAATTCCTTATCAAAATATTTTTTTTTGAAATTCTCTCCTGTAAACAGTCTTTGAATTTAAAAAAAAAAAAAACACTACGCCTGTTGATAGTCCTTGAAAACATTTTTATACCCTTCACCACACTGTGGTACAGGGTATTATGTCTTTGTGCATATGTTTGTAACAGGCAAAAATAATCGAGATAGACCCATGGTTCCTTTTGAGAATATGCATAGAATCACTTTCTGAGTCGATTTATGCATGTCCGTCCGTCTGTCCGTCTGTAGATGTTAAATTGTAAACAAAGTACAGGTCGCATTTATGATCCGAATTGGATGAAATTTGGCACAGCTCATTTGTTTGGCCCAAGGACGAACCCTATTGAAATTGGGAAAAATCGGTTCAGATTTAGATATAGCTCCCATATATATTTTCGTCCGATTTAATGTAAATGGTCCCTATATATCTTTCGATTTGCACGAAAATCGGCACAGCGTAATGAATTAGGTCTAGAATGATGTGTGTAAAATTTCATAAAAATCGGTTCAGATTTATATATAGCTCCCATATATATCTTCGTCCGATTTAAGGTAAATTGTGTAGCAAAGCCTCTATATATCTTTCGATTTGCACGAAATTTGGCACAGCGTAATGAATAAGGTCTAGAATGATGTATGCCAAGTTTCGAGAAAATCGGTTCAGATTTAGATATAGCTCCCATATATCTTCGTCCGATTTAAGGTAAATTGTGTACCAAAGTCCCTATATATCTTTGGATTTGCACGAAATTTGGCACAGCGTAATGAATAAGGTCTAGAATGGTGTCTGCCAAGTTTCGAGAAAATCGGTTCAGATTTAGATGTAGCTCACATATATATCTTCGTCCGATTTAAGGTAAATTGTGTACAAAAGCCCCTATATAAAGTTCGATTTCCACGAAATTTGGCACAGCGTAATGAATTATGTTTAGAATGATGTATGCCAAGTTTCGAGAAAATCGGTCAAGATTTAGATATAGCTCCCATATATAGTTTCGTCCGATTTCATGTAAATGGTGCACCAAAGTCCCTATATATCCTTCGATTTGCACGAAATTTGGCATAACGTACTTAATTGAGCCTAGAATGATGTCTGCCAAGTTTCATGAAAATCGGTCCTGATTTAGATATATCTCCCATATATAGTTTCGTCCGATTTCATGTAAATGATGCCCCAAAGTCCCAATATATCTTTCGATTTGCACGAAATTTGGTGCAGTCTAATAATTTAGGTCTAGAATGATGTCTGCCAAGTTTCGTGAAATTCGGTCCAGATTTAGATGGATATAGCCCTTTTTATTATAGATTGATTTTAAGTAATTGACGCACCATATATATTTTCGCCCGATTTCAAGTAAATTGGGCATCAAACTCCTCATGTTAGTCAGATTGACATAAAAGTTTGCACATCGTACAATATTGAGCATAAAATTATATATTGCGTTTTCTAGAAATACAGACATAGCCTAACGGATGGCCTGTTTATATTTGTTTGAAGTCGATTTACATATTTTATGGATAGATCTAGGTAGATTCACATTTAGATAGATATCACATATTTTATTTCATTCAATTTCATGCTAATAGTCCTGTTTAATATACCCATATTTTACTTTCTACTTTCCTTACTGGTTAAAAATATCTACGTCTGGCGATATTACTTAAAAAAAATACTCCTACAGATAGTTTGCGAAAAAATATCTGCAAGCAATCCACAACTTGTCATAGTCCTTGAAATATATTTTTGTAATATGCCAGCCTGTTGATAGTCCTTGAACAGATAGTTTTAAACAATTCACGCCTATTGGTAGTGCTTGAAAAAATATTAAAAAAAACATGCCTGATTATAGTTCTTGAGGAATAAAGTCAAGTAACACGATTTCATGCGTTTTGAATTATAGACTAGTGTTAACACCATACCCATACATAGAAAATTATTACGAACATGTGTCGGCGTTGTTGCTTTGCTATGTTCTACGTTGTCAGACCAACACGAAAATGAAAGCTGCATACAAACTCTCACATTTATACATGGATACCCATATATACACAGAAACAGTAAAGCGGCAAATGACAACAACAAAGATAATAATGAATATAACGAAATGAATAACGACGATGACGAAATAAAGAAAAAGCCTCATAGAATACACGAAATGAAAGAAGCCTTAACAGGAAAAAATATCATCGTATCAGCAGTAGTGTCAGTTTGTTATAATGTGAGACTTTTTTTCTATATATAGCATGATCCGGCAACATTTCATACATTAGCTATTCCCTTTTTAGGTGAGTTTCTTTTTATTTTGTTTTTGTACTCCATTCGCACACACACTTTACCCAATTGCATGACTGAAGATAGTGATAGTAGAATTTGTGTGTGTGTCTTTAAAACAGATTCTCATAATAGGTTTGCTACTGCAAGATGATCTAGATTTAAAAGCTATACATGCGAGTATGTCCTTAAATACATATACGCCATTGGTTATCCACCCACCTTATACAAAAAATGAAGTTAACCTGCATTTTTTGTATACGAGTATTCAACGGATATTACTGTGTGGCTTTTGTAGTGTGTGCAACATGAGTGTCCTTTTTATTGCCGTTGCCTTTTCAATTGAGAGTTCATGTCAAAAAGTGAACGAGAAAATGAAATTGATTTCAGGGACATGCAACGCTATGACAATACAACAACTTTCGGTTTTATTAAGATTTTCTTTTATTATTCTTAGAAGTGATAGGTCACATTAAGAGATGTGTTATTGCTGGATAATTCTGAAAGGACAGATTTACTACACATCACATCAGAAAATACCCACGCATAGAATAGAGCCTTGAGAAAATATTAAAAAAAATCCACGCCTAAAATATAGTCTTGAGAAAATATTAAAAAAGCCTAAAATATAGCCGTGAGAAAATATTTCAAAAAATCCACGCCTAAAATATAGTCTTGAGAAAATATTAAAAAAGCCTAAAATATAGCCGTGAGAAAATATTTAAAAAAATCCACGCCTAAAATATAGTCTTGAGAAAATATTAAAAAAAAAATGCCTAAAACATAGCCATGAGGAAATGCTCTTAAAAAATCCACGTGTATAACATAAAACTGAGAACATAATTCTAAAAAACCCTCGCCTTGGAGAGTTATTTCATTATGAAACAACTCCCCTAAAATTTAAAATGAAATAAGTCCCTAATGAGAATTTGGGGACTTATTTCATGTATAAAATGTATAAAGTCTTAATGTATAAAATGTATAGTGTTTAATGGAAGGAGAAGGGTTATTTATGCCATTCATAAAATATTTAGATTTTTTCGGTTTTTGGATGCAGAAAGTAGATATATTTAAAAATCTATTGTTTATATGAACAATAAATACAAAATCTTATTTCCAAATCTCATCATCCAGAACTTTTGTGTCCGCAGTAATAAAATTCGAACATTTTTATAGGTAGAATAAAAAATATATCACATAAAAAACAATTTATTTGGGGATCTATTTCATTTTCCGAATTATGGACTTATTTCATTATGAAATAAGTCCCCGTTTTTAGGGACTTATTTCATTTTATGTTTGGGTACTTATTTCATACCGCCTATTCTACATATGTATCCTAACAGATGCCGCATTTTCGAAGGAACATTGACAAAATTGAACGAACTTAAATATGTGACATAACATATATATATATATATATATATATATATATTTGAATATATATATATATATATATATTTGAACCGATTTCAAGAAAACTTTCCAGAGATTAATTTATATTAACTTCAGTACATTGTGTCTATCAACCTAGTTATTGGTCTTTAGTGCACCATTTACTTATTATCGGACGAAAATATATAGGAGGTATATGTAAATCTGAACCGATTTCAGCGAAATTTTCCACACAGTAGGTTATACTAACTTCAGTACGTTGCGCAAAATGTTGTGTCAATCAGCCATATTTCAGAGCTTTGGGCACCATTTACTGAAAATCGGACGAAAATATATATGGGAGCTATATCCAAATCTGAACCGATTTCAACAAAACTTGACACACATTATGTTATAGTAACTTCAGTACGTTGTGCAAAATTGTGTGTCAATCGGCCATATATTGGGGATATGGGAGCTATATATAAATCTGAACTGATTTTTCCCAATGCCGATTTTTCAATAGGGTTTGTCCTTGGGACAAACAAATGAGCTGTACCAAATTTCATCCAATTCGGATTATAAATGCGATCTGTACTTTGATTACAATTTTACATGGACAGACGGACGGACATAAATCGAATCAGAACGTGATTCTATGCATATTCTCAAAAGGAACCATGGGTCTCGTTTCTTTTCCTTTTGCCTGTTATATGCACAAAAACATAATACCCTATACCACAGTGTAGTGAAGGGTATAAAAATCCACGCTTCTTGATAGTTCTTCAAACAATATTTTTACCACGCCAGTACTAGGCTCATAGGAAAATATTTTTAAAGTATTCACGCCTATAGTAGACCCTTGAGAAAATATATTTTTAAAAAATCCCGTCCTATAATAAACCTAGGGAAAATATTTTTTAAAAAATTTTTACATTTGAGAAAACAATTTTTTTTCAAATTCAATACATTTCTTCTTGGGGAAAATATTTAAAAATAATAAACTTTTATAGAGGCAGTATACTGATTTTTTAATCTTTTCCTAAAACCTGAGAAATTTAAAATAGTTTCCTATATCGTAAGCAAAGTACCACTAAACTTTATTGTGGTCACAATGCATCAAACAAATGTATCTGTGTGTCTGGGCGTAAAATCGTATATGCATTTGCATGTGTGCAACACTGCAGCAAATTGTATGCAAAAACGCAATCTCATTTTCTTCATACATCGGTTTTAAAATCTAAACAGGACAATGTGTCAAGCCAATCTCATTCATTATGCAGATATACAAGTGGATGGGTGGCTGGATGGATGAATGAATGGGTGGTATTCTCAACAGATTGACAATGTTGTTGTACCCATATCGGTTGCAGTCATTGTTATTGTCTGCAAATGCAACTGTCATATATATTTAAATCAGAATTCCCTCACACACTCACATACATAACATGCGAATGTACATTTGCATGTATGTCACTGTGTTTAATTGTTGAATTATTCCTCGGAATGCCATAGAAATTAAGATTCGTATGGAATTTTTATTTATAGAAATTTATTTATATTTGTAAGTACAGCGGGGAAAAGAATAGTCTTACATACAATTTGTAAATTACACTGTGCAACAAGGTTTTGGGGATGAAACCCCTTGGCGATTATATTAAAGTCCCAGAATGACAAACTTGAAAGTTTTTGTGTTATGGCCTAATGAATTTTTTGCTTGTCTGTTCATCAGTTCATGAAGAAAAATATTTATTTTATTTTCTTGAGCCGTATACATAATAATATAAAATGAAATGTTTCTACGTCCACAAAGTCTATAACAAGTAAAAAAAATGACAGTCTGTGTTACCGACAGATATATGATTTGCGGAGGTCTTAAGTAAGGTATATGATTTCATCAAATAGATACCCGAAGGAGGGATTAACGGGTCACATCTTCGTACTTGATACAGGATTGGCCCCTTAAACGTTGACCGACATATTACATTTTCAATATGTGGATATACATTTTTTATAATTTTCCTAGCTTATAAAACAGATCCCCAACAATCACTGAAATACCCTGCTTTCGGCATATATTAATTGTTCACTTATATTCCCAATTGTCTAATGTCCATTATAAATGTTCCTGTTCGAATGCTAAAATATGTAGCCAATTTTAATATATACGTTTGTGTGTGTGAGTGTTTGTTAATGACATTTGAATCTAAGTTCACTTTTGTTAAGATTTTAATTAACTTTAAGTCATGGCATTCGGCATGCTAATGGTGTTGGTTTGCCGGGTTGATATTAAAACTGAAAGTACTACA
Organism: Musca vetustissima; assembly: GCF_032173495.1. Taxonomy (NCBI): domain Eukaryota; kingdom Metazoa; phylum Arthropoda; class Insecta; order Diptera; family Muscidae; genus Musca; species Musca vetustissima. The sequence goes on from NW_026881870.1 coordinate 23,546, forward strand.
CATACACATTTAACGTCACCCGTGCTTACATATACTGTAACAAAATGTCCTGACACTCAAATACGCAGACACTCTTTCTCACATACACCTATCTGGCTGACCAAATCTCCTTGACATGGAAATGAGTGTAAGTTTTTACACTTATGATGCTAATTTCAAGCAATTGCATCCTGCAATCCATATCCTCATACAAACAGAGATAACATCATAGTTGGTAGCATTATTGCTGCTGGTTGTCTGTATATCTATCTGGTCAGTCAACTAGCCGGTCAGATGATTTGATTTGGACCATATATGCCATTTGAAATGTTCACAAATAGTTTTATGAATTGCCATGGCAATGATGTTTGTGTGTTGTAGTCCAAAATTCAGTCCCATCAAATGATTCCTCTACTTTAGCTATCTCTTGCTCTCTTCCGTTTCTACTTGCTCTCTCTCTCTACCATTTTATGTCACAACTACATTTACCAAAATGCAACCACCACACAACGACTAACAATTTGCATTTTAATTTAAACTTTTCCTATGGTTATGACCATTTTATCTACAAGCCTGATAAAAATGGGGGTTTTGCTTTTGGAATTTTTCAAATTCTAATTTAGATAAATGTATATTCCAAGTATTTTTTGGTTTCGGCTGCTACGTCTAATGCTTCTGTTGTATTTTTGGATATTTTTAGAAGCTAATTATGAGATATGGAATGTCATTTAAAGAAATTACCTAGGCCGGTTAGTTTTTGAATCCATAGGCTTCATTTAGTAGAAATTGGTTAGATATGTTGTAAAAATTTTTCGGTTATGAATATTTTGTGGTCATTGCTAACAGAGCATAATAAAGGCATACTAGTTCTCTATAATATTTCGTTAAATAACACTGTGCAACAATTTATTTATTTTTTTTTTTTTCAAAAATTACCAGATAGAACAACTTGATAATGAAATATGGCTTAAAAATAAAGAACATTTTGAAAATTTTCGCAGGCAATCTAAAGCGGGTTACCTTTTCAATATTTGTGTAAATATTCATATTAAGGTTTCATGAAGTACTTGCATTTTAGGGATTTTTTCTTGCTAAAAGGAACTTTTTTTATAAAAATAACCCTCAATCAACTTATTTTCCAGCTCTTTTCCCAGAAATTATTGAAAACACAATAAAATGTTTTCAAAGTAGGTAACCTTCAGCTAAAAAAACCTGTTGCAAAGAAGCCAAATTTCGAACTTTTTTCTTTCATAATCCGATGTTCTTTCTCGGCAATTATGTTTTGTGGTCCAGTTTAAAATCGAAAAGATCAGAATTTATAAAATTTTTCTTTCAGGAAGTTATAACAATAATTTGTAACTTACCACTATGTATACACATCCAAATCGGTTCAAATTGTTTAGCTGTAAAAAATAGAAAAAATATATTTGTGTTATTAAAAGTTAACAAAATCAGATTATGATTAAAAACGGATCAAGATAATATTTTTATACTTTTCACATACAGCAGATTAAAACATAAAATAATTTTGAGAAAGTACCACTCTCGGTTTAAATTCTCGGTTTATATTTTAATCTATTTCAATTTTATTTTTCAGTTTGATCATTGGTGAGTATAATGAAATGTATGAAAAAAATGTACTTGGATAGAATATTTCCTTTGGGGAAGCTCATTAAACACAGCAAGGAAAACAATCGGACGGTGCTGAAAAATTTGTATATTAATACACCGATTTACAAATGGAAACTATATAAAATTATGAACCGATTGATTCGAATGTTGACAAACGTCGTTCTAGTCATAAATGAGCAAAATTTCGACAAGCAAAATTTAGGACAACTAATAAGTTTTTTTGCATCATTTACATCAAATCTGAAGAAAATATAAATTCGCGTAATGAATGCGACCTGTACTTTGCAGCTAACATGTTAATACACAGTTTCAGTATTTTGATGGGTTCAACCGCATATTACCACCTCAGTGGTACATTTTTTCAGAACCACTTCGATCTGTTTGTTTTGAATTAGCCGCTCTGTACTGATCCCTCACATATTGTCTGCAACCAGCTGCTTCTTTGACCGGCCATAAAAATGGAATTGAAGGGTCATCCGTCGTACAGGCCTGACGTGATACCAAATGACTAATTTTTTATTCCTTATACACCAATAACATTTGAGTTTTAGAGAATTTCTAAAACTCTAAAATTTGTACTGTTTCATTCCTAGAGTGTTTCGTATTGAAATTTGAAAATATCCAGCCACGTTTAAGAATGAGTTGTAATTTGATATTTTTGGTTTGGTCTGAAAAATTTCTTTAAAAATCCAAGCCTTATATGTCCATAAATCCTTTCGATCAAAATTTATTTAAAAATCCACGCCTTATAGGTCCATAAATCCTTTTGAAAAAAAAATTGTTTAAAAATCCACGCATTATAGATCAAAAAATCCTTCTGGAAATCCAATACTCTTGGCTGAATACATGTTTTGCCTGAAATGTTTTTTTACCAAGTAAAAAGAGTCAGTCGGCGTTGCCGACAGATATATACCCTCACCCTTTGGTTTGCGGAGGAGGTCTTCGGATTTATACAGACGGGTCCCACATTTGGACTTGATCTTGGCTAGGTGAAGATAATTTTGCAAAACTTGTTTCAAATCGGACATTCCATTCGCTTGATATTGGATTCATAAATATTAAAAATTTTGACCCTTTGTGGGGGATATACCAGAAGGAGTGGATCAATGGATCTCATCTTCAAACTTGATCTTGGCTTAGCAAATCGGACATTCCATTCAATCGGACATGCAAAGTTTGGTTCAAATCGGGAGGTACCAGAAGGAGTGCACTGATATTTTTCATCTTCGAACTTAAACTATGTTTGGAAGAAATATTAAGATGTGTAAAGCTTGGATGAAATTCCCTTCGAGAGTTATCGTGCGCACCAGACAGACAGACGGACGGACTTTTTAAATCTACTTGAAATTTTCTGAAACGGATTTGGTTCAAAGAAACATGGGGTCTAAAACAAATATTTCGATCGCATTAGTCATAAGGCTGAGGGTATAAAAATCTTCGCCTGCAGACACATTTACAAAACGAAACTTTGGAAAATTTCCCTTGCCACTATCCAGTTTGTGCAATCTTTCGAACATAATTCTAGGGAACTTATACTAATCATGACATAAATGTTATAAAGGGGTGCGAAAGGGTGTGGAAAGGGCTGAAGGATTTCAAAAGAACACATAATTTCTTCCAATTCAGGATCTATATCATAACGAATATTCAATTTATGAAGAAAATTGAATTCTCGACTACTTTTCAATGGAATATTTCCGTTCTCTTTATTTATTTTTGTGTCCCTCCATTATTGGTCATTGCTGAAAGACATAAAAATGTGTTATCTCATTCTTTTTTTGCTACTTTATTATTGCCATTTTCATAAAAGTATATATTTATCTTTTTCGTTTTAAAGTTTTTTATACCCTCCACCATAGTATGGAGGGTATATTAATTTTGTTTTTCCGTTTGTAACTCATTCTTGATCAGCGTAAAATTCTATGACGATATACCCATGTCCGTCTGTCTGTCCGTCTGTATGTTGTAATCACTCTAGCGTCTAAAAGAATTGAGATATATCACCAAAATTTAGCAAAGAGTCTTTTGTCTGCAGGCAGGTCAAGTTCGAAGATGGGCTTTATCGGTCCACGTTTAAGTATAGCTCCCATATAAGGATACCCCCAATTTTCGGTATTTTGAGGTTCTTGAGCGAGTTTTTCAACTGAATTCGCTGAAATTTGGTACATTGAGTTCTTATTGGGTATATGGGTCCATATTTTCGGATAGCTCCCATATAAGGGTACCCCTAATTTTGCGGTATTTTGGGGGGTTTGATGGCATTTTTCGACCGAATTCGCTGAAATTCGGTACTATGAGTTCTTATTGGGTAGCAAATCTCTATACTAACAATTATAAATATAGGTCATTTTTTCCGGTAGACCCTTAATAAGGGTACCCCCCATTTTTCGATATTTTGGGCGCTGTTTTCAACCGAATTCGCTGAAATATGGTACATGGGGTTCTTATTGGGTACCAAATTTTCCCACTAAAAACTATAAACATAGGTCCACTTTTTCTGGTAGCCCCCATATAAGGGTATCTCCCAATTTCCAGTTTTCGGGTGGTTTTGACCGGATTTTTTCACCGAATTGGCTATAATTTAGTAATTTGAGTTCTTATTGGATAGCAAATCTCTCCACAAAAAATTATAAATATAGGTCAATATTTTCGGGTAGCCCCCATATAAGGGTACAACCAATTTTCGATATTTTGTGATTGTTGAGTAAAGAATTGAGATAAACAATTAACATATTGGGTTCAAAATTGTCATATATTAGGCATAGCCCTCATATAATTATATCCCCAAATATTCACTATTTCCTACACTATGTAATCAATATTGGTCCCGCTTTAGGCATACCCTCATATAACTTTGAAATCTAAATTACAGTAGTTTGAGGATTTTATACTCTACCATGCGTTATCAGTATCAGTCCACTTTTTGGATCTTACAGATTTTAGGAATAATACCGATTATAAATTGCTGAAGTTTATATTTGGTGTACATAATGGTTTACATCAATCGGTTTGTAGGATTATCGGTATATGCCCGCTTTGTGGTATGTTCCCTATATTTTCATTGCATGTATCTGTCAGTATAACTATGGTGGAGGGTATCATTTTAAGTTTTCTCATTTCATTTTCTTGAAGTTCTTAAGAATAATCTCTTATGCAAAGACATGATACTTTAATGAAATGAGTATAAAAGGAAAAAATGAAGTGAAGAATGAAAAGAAATTGCAACAAATAAAATAAAGTCACAAGACTTCTATTGTGCAAAGAAAAAGAATGAAGGAGTAGTGATGTTGCCGGCAGCACTAGGTGACGTTCCAGTGTCAGTGTTTAAATATGCCCGAGGAAGGAAAAAAACAAATGACAAAACTCCCTCCCTTTTTTTACAAGAATTGGTGATGGTCGTCTTCTGATTGTCTGGCAAAGATGACGACGATGGTGATGTTGGTCTAAAGACAAAATACTCGTACATACATTATGCAAACGGGGCAGTGGAATGAAAAGTCTAAAGCACGACTGGATGACTGGGCTGCCTGGTTCAGACATTGCAGAAGGTGGGTGTTGGCCAATGGGTGAAATATAGAATTTCAAGGAGCTAATGCCGACAATGAGACCATTGCTTACTCGCCAGCTAGCTACACAGCATGGTAAATGACATTACTAACCTAAATAAAGTACTAGTCCAGTTATTTGATATCTTGCTTGCAACATTTGTAAATTTGAAGATTAAGAAGAGAATGGCAGAACCGACAGACCTAGTGAGCCAACCAACCATCTAGCTAAACCATTCATTCATTTATTCCATTTTTTTTCTTCTGCACATTTTGAAACTTTCAATTCAATTTCTAGGGTCTCATTTGTAATATTACAACAACTTGTTGTGTGTTTATTTATTATTGTTGTAAGCGTTTTTCTTCTTTCATTCTTTCAGTCAGACAAATGGTCTGTCAAGCATTTTTGATACTTTAAAAGAAAACAAATACAACAACCCAGTACTTGAAGGAATTATTGTATCAGGCTGTGTCGTCTTTAGTTCAATTACTTATAATAACAGTGTTTTTTGTCTAGTTGTTGTGTTGTATTTTCCCCCTACAATTGTTGCTTTATTTTCCTTCCTTCTATTCTCTCACCCACCCATCAATCCAACCATTCATCTTTGATAAGTATTTTTTTTTTTTTTTTTTTGAAGTTGAAAACACTTCACATGAAAATCATAAAAATTGATATAATACCTCGGTTTTGATTTATGTCCTAGGATCACGTTGATGTCGAACTATGATAAATGGACATTAGTAAATAATGTTGTTGTTTGGTGGTGGCGGAGTAATGGGAAATAATATAGTCGTAAACTACTTCAAGTTCATTGAACATTTTAAAAATATGATGGAACAAATATATAACGAATGTAGAAGAGTCGAGAGTCTCGACTCGCGACCTCGGCATCGATATGAACACATCACCGAAGGACAAAAAAAGAATGCCGGGATATATCAGCACCCAGAAGAATATGGTAACACTTATATAGCAAAAACCCGAACCAAAATTCAAGAAAACGTTGTTTCTAGGCAACGGTAGATGGCAGTCCATTACACATTACAGGATACAGCAGACCAATTATTTACTTAATTGGAATTTTAATAATGAAATGCTTAATGAATCAAACACAATGACCAATCGAGTAAGATGCGGTGCATATTAAGACAGATAATTAATAAACTACAACCGCTGGAATTAATACATAAGAAATTGTGTTTTAAACTCTCACTATATCTTTATCTGAAGACTCAGCTCAGGATTTAATAGGCAAAAGGAAATGATATTGACATAGGGTTCCTTTCGAGAATATGCATAGAATCACTTTCTGAGACGAAGTATGCATGTCCGTCTGTCCATGTTAAATAGTATACAAAGTACAGGTCCCAATTAGATAAAATTTAGCACAGTTCTAGTGTTAAACATTTTCTGAAGAGGAATGCGGAATGTCAAACTATATCCACACAAAAATGAAGCTAAAACTTTAAAAATGTCGAAAACGACATAGTATCGGCCCGGTCGAACATTTTATATCATCCACTACGTGCCATGCCATCAAAATTCTTTACATCGTTTGAGACCATTATATAGGGACTATGGTATGGCATTGTGTCGTAGTACGTTGTGTGTGCTATGAAAAAATAATGTTCCATATTACAGGCACTCCGGTAGGAAAACTGGGTTAGGACTTCAATGCGGCTAAAACATTCAAAATACTAAGAATGAAGTGCTGTTCTTTATGGGGACTCTTTATACAAAATATCAGACATATCGGAGGGAAATGCGCCTAAAACCTTAAAAATTCAGGAAATAGATCGAAATCGTTATATGGGAAATATACAAAAAAACATGTCGTAAACCGATGAAGATTTGACAACCCATGAAAAATCAAATAGAGCCATTTGGGTTGAAAAATGAGTTCAAACTCCATTTGATACAAATAGTGGGGCTACCATTACGTACCCGGAAACTAGGGCCAGTATTGATAATTTTTGGTATTGAGATTTCTACTTATTGAGCTTCTAAAATATTAAATATCAGTCAAATTGAATGAAAAACACTAAATCCTTTAGATTCAAAATACCGAAATTTGGAGGGTACCCCTACATTGGGGCTATCCGAAAATGTGGTCCAATGTCAATACTTTTTGGTGATGTCCAATCATAACTCAAAATATTAGATTGAAGTTGATTCGATTGAAAAATGTGGCTAAAATACCGAATATTTGGGGCACTGATATATGGGGCTACCCTAAAAAGTGGAGAGTTATACTATATCCGTTACCAAACACCTTAGGAGTAATATCAATGCATGTGCAAAATTTCAACGCTTTATCTTAAATTTTGCAAGATCTCTTGCGATTTCAATGGAAGGTTAGGCTAAATCTTATCGAAATATTTTTCTGATCAAGAATATATATACTTTCTGAGCTGGGGCATCTTCATCCATCCTCACAACATTGCCTAGCCAACGTAGTCGCTGCAGTTCGATAAGTCTGACTATGTCGATGTCCGAGAATAGATGGTACAACTCATGGCTGATTCGACGCCTATATATACCGTTAACGCAGATCGGTCCTTAGATCTTCCGGAGAATTTTTCTCTCAAACACTCCAAGAGCTGCCTCATCTGCTTGCGCAAGTATCCATGATTCAGATCCATACAATAGCACGGGTAGTATCAGCATCTTGTAAAGTGTGCGTTTGGTCTTGCGGTATGTGGCCTTGTTTCTAAACTGCTTACTTAGACCATAGTAGCATCTGTTGGCCAGATGCTCCGTTTTATTTATGGCGGTACCAAGGTATATAAAATCTTTAACTACATCGAAGCTGTAGTTCTCAAGTTCCACAGTTGGTCCCAGTCTACTGGACGTCTTGCGCGTTGATACCATCAGCTTGGCTTTTCGCCATTTACTGTGAGTTCCACTTTGGCAGACCCCTTCCAAATTTGTTCTAAGGTGTCTGTTACCGCTCGAATTATGTTGATGTCGTCGGCGTAGGCGACAGATCCTCAAACTGTCCAATCGATCCATACTTCTACATTGAAGGTAAAAATGCCGTCTTGTGTTTTTTTTAACGGCTTAAGAAATATGGACGTAAAATACACACAAGGACTGGATATAGAAGGACGATATGTGTTAAAGAAATATTCCTCACTCGATTTGACTTAAGAAAATTCTTCTTAAAATTGACCTGAAGTGGCCCTAAATAATGATATAAAACTTCGTGAATTGTAGAGTTACCAACAATGTTTCATCACACCATAACCCAAAAATATGACTTATGTTGAATTTGCCCTTCTGGGTTCCTAATATATTCGCCAAGGGCTTTCATCCACATAAGGAATTTTGCACCACTTTTACATTTAATAACAACAGGAAAAATACAAAGGAGTAATAATGTATATATTGTGCGTCATGAATTAGAAACGCTTATTGGGATGTTACTCACATTTGCTCAAAGTGAATAGAAGCTAATACGTTACAATAAATCCTTTGGACATATAGTCTATCTTATGTACACGTTACTGTAATTCTGATATTGTTTTCACAGTCCATGCAAATTTTAAAATCATATGTTCTTTATACAATATCATGCGAAATTAAACCACCTTAGCCCCTTTCTAGTTATTTATTACCTAAACAGATTTAACTGTGCACGTTTGTTTTACACATAACCACAATATCCTTACAATAAACACCCCAAGGCACTTCAACTAAACCACAGATATTATCATTTAACAAAATAAACGACTTATCTTCTGCTCAAGGATAATTTTACATTAATATGTCTTATTAGATGTGTGGGGAAAATGAAGGAAATCCTTAAAACGGAAAATCCTAAATACCCACTTCTTGACGTGGCTTTGGTGTAAACACTTTATGTCGGCATTGACTGTGTTAAAACTATTGCAGTAATCTTGAAAGCTACTTATACGCTATATATAAAATAAGAATAAAGGATAAATATTCAGTATTTCTTATCACTTTTGCCATGCATGTTAGGATAATGTTCTGAAATTTATAACCCATAAAATGTACGTTAAGGAAGCTCTGAACATTAATCCCCGTTCCATTAGATATGTAATCTATGAAATGTTTTTACTAACCATTACAGGGTGGTTTGATATTTGGTTGTGAAAGAAAAAGACAAATACACACAAAGAAGAGTTTATTTAAATCTATTTATACCCTTCACCACACTGTGGTACAGGGTGTTATGTCTTTGTGCATATGTTTGTAATAGGCAAAAGGAATCGTGATAGACCCATGATTCCTTTTGAGAATATGCATAGAATCACTTTCTGAGTCGATTTATGCATGTCCGTCCATCCGTCTGTTGGTGTTAAATTGTAAACTAAGTAAAGGTCGCATTTATAGTTCAATTGGGATGAAATTTGGCACATTCATTTATTTGGCCCAAGGACGAACCCTATTGAAATTGAAAATCAGTTCAGATTTAAATATAGCTCCCATATAAATTTTCGCCCGATTTAATGTAAATGGTGCACCAAAGTCCCTGAAATGTTGCACCACATTCCTAAAAATCATTCGATGTGCTCAAAGTCCCTATATATCCTTAGATTTGCACGAATTTTGGTTCAGATTTACATACTTACTTAGATGGCTTGTGGTAGAACTTTCGATCCATAAGACGAGCTTAGAAAAGATATCCGGTGCGTCGTATTTTTGCGCAGTTTTTTTTCAATTTGAAAGACCATATTCTTTCCATCTTTCCATCGTATTCGTGGCCTTCCCCTTCTGCTTGAACCATCAGCTGGTTCGCTTTTATATGCCTTCTGGGCTGGGGCATCTTCATCCATTCTCACAACATGACCTAGCCAACGTAGTCGCTGCAGCTCAATACGTCTAACAATGTCGATGTCAGAGAATATGTGGTATTGGTGTCTGATTGAGATTAAATTTTAAACAGTGCTGCATACCGAATAGCGTGTGTGAAGTTTGCTTTAGATCGATTCACAAAATCTAGCATAGGTTGCAGGAAGACATATGTAGGGATTGATGTTAGTCGGTTTAGATAAAGATCACATATTTAATTATATATCACATGTTTAATTATATATATTTAATTATATATATAACTATAATTATTAACATATTTCTCTTATTGTTGTCGCTAATTTTTTCTAATACTAATGTGATTCTTAAGAATAAAAAACATTGCTTTAAATTACAAAGTTTTCATATTTTCAGTTTTCCGTTTTGTCTTCGGCGTATTTTAAATTTTTTTTCTTTCTGCGCTCTAAATTAGTTTTTTTAGGCCAAAGAATAGCTTCAGAAAAAAACGAAGTTTCGCTGCGATTTTTGTTAAGAAAAATTTTCAAGAAGAAGAAAAAGTAAAATACTAATTATTATGCCGAAAAAACATTATGCCAGGTTTAAGGTGTTATATATAGAGGAGGACAATAGTTGAATTAAATGAAAACATTGTTAATTTTGTATATTAGGTGTTTATGATTTAAGGTCCTTTGTAAAAAAAACATCTCTGTTTTTGCCCATTCCGATGTGATGTCCTACAATGTTATTAGCTTTATTAAAATTTGTCTTTTAATTAATGCAGATGGCACTCGATTGCTGTCATTATTCATAAATGATTTTCAAGTGCTGTTGTTGTTTATGAATTGTTTATATATTTTGCGGTTTTCATAAATTTCACTATTAGTGTCATAAACAATTGATTTATAACCTGAATTCAAGGCATGGGCATATTATTTTCCTCATACCCTTTGACCCTTTGGCACATAAAACCTGTAAAGAAAATACAGAAGTCGGATTGGGACGACTTTATGAAACCATGCACTTCTTATTGGGAGACCTGGAAAAAAATTAATTCAAAAGTCTTTAAAAAATATTTTAAAAAATTACTCCTGTATGACTTGGAAAGGAGGGCTTGAAAAAATATTAAAAATAATCATGTTTATAGGTAGGACTTTTTTTAAATCCTTTGTTGATAGTCATTGAAAAAATGAAAATTTTTATAAAAATCAACGTCTATAATTAGTCATACCCTTTCCACAGTGTGGTGTAGGGTATAAGAATTGAAAAATTTTACAAGAAACAGCAATACAAAAAAAACCAGTAAGGAAAGTAGTAAAGTCGGACGGGGCCGACTATATGATACCCTTCACCACTATGGGTATATTAAATAGGACTATTAACATCAAATTGGATGAAATAAAATATGTGATATTTATCTAAATGTGAATCTTCCTATATAAAATATAAATAGGTCATCCGTTGGGCTATGTCTGTACTTCTAGAAAACGCAACTACGTAATTCTATGCTCAATTTTGTACGTTGTGCAAAATTTGATGTCAATCTGACTAACATGAGGAGTATGATGCCCAATTTATTTGAAATCGGGCGAAAATATATATGGAAGCTCTATCCAAATATTAAGCGATGTCAAACAAACTTGTCACAGGTTAGGATATAGTAATTTCAGAACGTTTTGTTCCTATTGGTTCCTTGGTGCGTCAATTACTTAAAATCAATCTATAATAAAAGGGAGCTATATCTAAATCTGGACCGATTTTCACGAAACCAGGCAGACATCACTCCAGGCTCAATTCAGTACGTTATGCCAAATTTCGTGCAAATCGAAAGATATATAGCGACTTTGGTGCACCATTTACATGAAATCGGACGAAACTATATGTGAGAGCTACATAAAAATCTGGGCCGATTTTCTCGAAACTTGGCAGACATCACTCTAGGCTCAATTCAGTACGTTATGCCAAATTTCGTGAAAATCGAAGGATATAAAGGGACGTTGGTGCACCATTTACATGAAATCGGACGAAACTATATATGGGAGCTATATCTAAATCAGGACCGATTTTCATGAAACTTGGCAGACATCATTATATGTTCAATTAAGTACGTTATGCCATATTTCGTGCAAATCGAAGGATATATAGGGACCATTTACATGAAATCGGACGAAACTATATATGGGAGCTATATCTAAATCTTGACCTATTTTCACGAAACTTGGCAGACATCATTCTAGACTCAATTCAGTACGTTATGCCAAATTTCGTGCAAATCGAAAAATATGTAGGGACTTGGGGAACCATTTACATGAAATTGGACTAAACTATATATGGGAGCTATATCTAAATCAGGACCGATTTTCATGAAACTTGGCAGACATCATTCTAGGCCCAATTCAGTACGTTATGCAGATCGAAAGATATATAGGTACTTTGGGGCACCATTTACTTGAAATCGGACGAAACTATATATGGGAGCTAAATCTAAATCTGGACCGATTTTCTCGAAACTTGGCAGACATCACTCTAGGATCAATTCAGTACGTTATGTCAAATTTTGGGCAAATCAAAAGATATATAGGGACTTTGGGGCACCATTTACATAAAATCGGACGAAACTATATATGGGAGATATATCTAAATCTGGACCGATTTTCACGAAACTTGGCAGACATCAATCAAGATCTAAGTGATTAGGCTGTACCAAATTTCGTGCAAATCGAAAGTTATATAGGTACCGTTTACATAAAATCGGTTAAATATATATATGGGAGCTATATCTAAATCTGAACCGATTTTTCCCAATTTCAATAGGGTTCGTCCTTGGGCCGAATAAGTGACCTATGCCAAATTTCATCCAATTCGGATCATAAATGCGACCTGTACTTTGTTAACAAAAATACATGGACGGACGGACAGACGGACATGCATAAATCGACTCAGAAAGTGATTCTAGGCATACTCTCAAAAGAAACCATGGGTC